>NW_007735356.1:18492-36686 GCF_000696425.1 Galeopterus variegatus | reverse complement strand
TTGCGCCCCCCCCGCGCTCGGCCAGTGAGCAGCCGGTCTGTATGTGGGATCTGAACCCTCGGCGGGAGCGCCGCCATGCTCCCAAGCGGCGCACTGTAGCAGTGTGCCACCGGGCCGGCCCTCAACTTTAGTTTTTTATGTCTAGCAATTAATAGTCATTGATGAGGGATATGGTTAGTGTGGATTTTAATTTTGCTTCAGTTTTGTGATAGCCCTTTTTTAGTATGGTTGCCAGTCTAGCTCAGTTGAGCATCATTTACATGTGTATCTTATGTTTTAGATGCAAGGTACTTCTCAAAAGCTTAAAACATGATACAGATATTTATTTGATTGTGCTATCTAATATGTCTGAATAAATTATGTTCAGTCCAGGCAGTTGCCTTTTGTATTTCTCTTAACGTGTGTGTGTGTGTGTGTCACTGTGTGTGTGTGTGTGTGTGTGTGTGTGTGTCACTTTGCCCAGCCACGATTTGCTAAGAGAGAAATGGTTGAAGCAAAGCTAAAACTAAGATATAACTTTGAAACAAAAATCTTTAATGGTGGAGACACTAAGATATAACTTTGAAACAAAAATCTTTTTTTTTTTTCCTTTTTGTCTTTTTTCGTGACTGGTAACGGGATCGCAACCCTCGGTGTCGTGCCCGTACCGCGAACGGCAACGGGATCTCAACCCTCAGTGTCGCGCCCGCACCGCGCTCAACCAGTGAGCGGACCAGTCTCTATATGGGATCCGAACCCTCAGCGGGAGCACTGCCGCACTCCCACGCGCCGCACTCTACCAGTGCTCCACCGGGCTGGCCGGAAACAAAAATCTTTAATGGTGAAGACCACCTTGTATATTGCAATTTGCTGTTACTTTAGGTGGAGTTAAAAGAAATAATTTTTAGTTAATTACTTATGTAATAAATTGACCATTTGGGGAATTGGCTGCTTCTCTGGAAGAGAGGTCAGAGAATGGTAGGAAGTAGACTAGAGCAGCTGGGTTATTTTGAATGTTACTTTGAGCTATTAGCTTGGGCAATGAAATGCTCAGATTAGCGTCTTAATTTTGCTTAACCAAAGAGGGTGTGATTTAGAACAATAGAAGATTGTTGTCTATAGCTCACTCCTTAAGAATGCTGCTCTGCTGGCTCTGCTCATTCCAGCAGCAGTAAACTCTACTTATTATTCCATGGGGTTGATTATCGTTTGGAATTACTTGGGCAGGCCAGTGTTTGGATACTTTGTTTTGTTGTGTTGGACACTGACACTCTGACATTGATTCTCTGTGTGACATTCATATTCATTTTGGAAGCTGTGTATTTAATGATAAGAAAATTGTTGCAACTGGGATACAGATTTGAAATGCTGTATTTGATTAAAACTGCGGTGTCTTCATAACATATAAAGTTGAGGACTAAAAGATAATATAAAAAGAGGACCTATAAATCAAAAGAAAAAATATTAATAATGTAGAAAAATGAGCAAAGAACATGAACAGTTCATTTCTTCAAAGAAAATAAACTAGCACCAATAAATATCTATAAAGATGGTTAACCTTAGGGAAATGCACATTAAAACAAGAATTTTTTTTTTTGTCTGCCTGTCAGATTGGCAAAAATTAAAGTTTAATAATGCTATATTTATGACATTATGGGAAAGTAGATTCTGTCATACACTGTAGTTGGGAATATAAACGGATACAACCTTTTTGTCATGCCAGCTTGGTAGCATATGTCAAAATTTTAAACACATACCCGTTGACATTCCATTTCTCTTTCTAGGAATCTTCACATTTTGTGTGTGGTCTGCTCATATCCTTGTTCTACATAACTATGAAAGGTTTACAAATTGTTTTTATTAGTATTATTTTAAAATATGATAAAATACATCATTGTCCTATTTAAATATTTTTCTCTAGTCTATTTGCCTTTCTATTTTGGCTTTAGTTGGGGCATTTTTAAAACTAGATAGACATATCAGTTTATATATTCAAATTTCATTTCCTTCTTGATTTTTTTTTTCTGCGGCTTGTAAGCTTAGATAATCCTCACCATAAATATTTATTTTAGTTCTTTCCATTTTTCTGTTTGTCTAAAATCTTTGCCTCTTTAAGATACCTATAATTAATTTGAGGGATATCAGATTGCTATCCAGAGTTATTCCAACACTATTTATTGACAATTTTCTGTTTCCCTCCTTCCTCTAATGTTAAATTATTTTATATATTATTTAGGATTTATTTTGGGGTCAGTCTATCCTGTAGAGATTTGCCAGGTCTGTTTCTAAGTTCACACTATTTTAACTAGTTTTTTTGCAGAAAATAAAAATTCAGAAAATTAATTTAGAAAATTAAAAAATCCTAGCCTGTTTATTATTTTTATTATACAGTAGAGAATAAGCTTCACAGACTCTTTATTATTGCTGATGAAATATGGAATCATTTTGTTGAGTTCCAAAAAGT
Source organism: Galeopterus variegatus (assembly GCF_000696425.1). Lineage (NCBI taxonomy): Eukaryota > Metazoa > Chordata > Mammalia > Dermoptera > Cynocephalidae > Galeopterus > Galeopterus variegatus. The sequence goes on along the minus strand of NW_007735356.1, from coordinate 34,243 downwards.
CTTGTGGGATTTTTATTGTCATTTGTAGTAAATGTATAAATTTTGAGATGTTTGCCAATTTTGTAATACTTAATTTTCTCATATTATGTCATGTTGTGGTATATCTTACCATTTATTCAAGACTTTTTTGGGGGAGGGATGGCTGGCCTGTAAGGGGATCTGAACCCTTGACTTTGGTGTTATAACCAACTTGACCTTGGTTATAACCAGCTGAGTTAACCAGCCAGCCCTCAAGTTTTCTTTATATCTCTCAGTGTTTTTATGTAGATCACATAATTTTCTCATTAAAAATTTGCTAGAGGGCCGGCCCGGTGGCGCACTGGATAAGTGCGCCACTTGGGAAGCGCAGTGGCGCTCCCGCCCGAGGGTTCGGATCCCACATACAGACCGGTTCCCGCTCACTGGCTGAGCGAGGCGCGGGAGCAACACCGAGGGTTGCAATCCCGTTGCCGGTCCCCGGTCCGGTATGGGGGCAACACTGAGGGTTGCGATCCGTTGCCGGACACGGAAAAAAGACAAAAGACAAAAAAAAAAAAAAAAAAAATTTGCTAGGTGTTTTTACATACTGATAATATTGTGAATGAGCTCTCTTTTTATATTTTCTAACTTGTTATTGTTTAGCTGTTATAAGAGTTCTATAGATTTCATGTACACATATTTAGCTTGTTTCACATAAACATAAAGTCTTTCTTTTTTCTTTTGGCATTTGGTCAGTAAGGGGATCCAAACCCTTGACCTTTGTGTTATAACACTTCACTCTTACCAGCTGAAACCAGCCACCCCTAAACATGAATTCTTTATTGAAATTTAGTAATTTCTTTTTTTTTGGCAGCTGGCCAGTACAGCAATCTGAATCAAATTTAGCAATTTTTAAATTAATTCTCAGTGTTTATAAAAGTGTTCTAATTTCTTCTTTCAGTCCTCCTAGATACACAGTCATATCTCCCATACTAGACAGGAAGCTCCACAAGGACTGAAACTGCTTATTTTTACTTACATTTATAATAAGTGCCTGTCATATAGTAGTAAATCAATGTATCAATATTTGTTGCATGAATGATGAGTAAACACTACAAGAATATGCACCAATATATTAATAGCAACTGTCTCTAGATAGTGATTTTTCTTTCTTTTCTTTTCTTTTTTTTTCAATGGCTCGGCAGTATGGGGATCTAATCCCTTAACCTTGATATTACCAGCACCACAGTCTAAGCAACTGAGCTAACTGGCCAACTCGGGATTAGTGCTCTTATAAAAGAGACCCCAGAGAGCTAGCCAGTCTTCCCTTTTTACCATGTTAGGACACAGTGAGAAGGCACTTTCAGGGAACCAGAAGGCCATGTCCTCACCAGACACCAAATCTGCTTGTGATCTTGGACTTCCCAGTGTCCAGAACTGTGAAAAATAAATTTGTTTATAAGCTACCCCAGTTTATGGTATTTTGTTATAGCAGCAGGAAGGGACTAAGAGACTGGCTTCTTTCACTAAACATGATGCCTTTGAAATTCATTCAAGTTGTTGGGCATATTAATACTTTGTTCCTTTTTTTTCTGAGTAGCATTCCATTGTATGGATATACCACAGTTTGTTTATCCATTCACCCACTGAAGGATATTTTGGTGGTTTCCATTTTTTGATGATCACAAATAATACTTTAAACATTTGTATACATGCATTCATAACTTCTCAGAGGTTAAAAAAAATTGTGTACAGAATTTTGAGTAAACATTGGTTTTATTTCTCCAGAGGAAATACCCAGGAATAGGATTGCTTGGTCACAGGTAAATTTATGTTTAACTTTTTAAGAAACTGTCAAACTGTTTTCCCTAGTGGCTATACTATTTTCATTCCACTAGGAACGTAAGAGTGTTCTAGTTGCTCTGCATCTTTGCTACCACTTGGTATTGTCAGTATTTTTTAATTTTAGCCATTCTGGTAGGTGTGAATGATAACTCATGGTGGTATTAATTTGCCTTTCTCTAATGACTAGTGATGTTGGACAACTTTTCATGTGCTTACTTGACATCCGTGTTTTTAAGAACTGTGAAGGACCTGAGTTTTTACACTGCTTATAAGTAGCCAGGTAGCCTGCCACAATTTCATGGATGCTGGCAGAAGACATGAGACTCCTGGGTCAGAGACAGATATTCACAGGACATCAGTAGAATAAGCTTCATGTTCACATGGACTACCTTTTCCCCACAGGTCCCACATCTGAGGGGATAATGGGCAGCAGACAGACCTGCCAGACCTTTGACATGGAGGGAAATGTTGTATTTATTGTGCTGGACAGTGAACACACTTGCCCTTTGCTCTGGAAGGAGATAGCAATTTTCTTTTGTAAGGATGTTTGATATTCAGACGTCTTTGAAGAGACAGTCTGTAGCAAAGACCTCTTTAAAAGAAATGTGGAACAGCAGTGTGTGTATATCATCTTGGTAATGTGTCTGCTTAAGTCTTTTGTGCATTTTTTAGTTGGGCGGTTTGTTTTCTTAAAGTTGAGTTTTGAGAGTTTTTATATATTCTGGATATGTAAGTCCTTTGTCCAATATGTGATTTGCAAGTATTTTTTTCCCAGTCTGCAGTTTGTCTTTTCATTTTCTTAACAGTGCCATTTGCAGAGCAAAGGTTTTTGTTTTGCTGCCAAGTTCAGGATGCAAGTTCTGTGGGCTGTGGTTCCAGTATCAGTTCATTTTTCAGAGTCTTTGCAGTGCCGTTTCCATGTGTTTCATGTATGCGCTCATCTGAGACCTGCGCAGTGGTCCCTCTGTTAGTTCCACTTTTAACATCTTTACTCCTGAATATATGATCCATGCATTGAGCCCAGAAATTGCTTTCTTGAGTTGTCTTTCTCAGCAATTTCTCCCTTACTTTTTATTCCCTAGAGGTATATCTCTTCTTTCCTCTGTCCAGAAAACTATGGATTTAGTTACCCCATTCTGCCATGTACTTCCATGACTGTCTGCACATTTGGGGCCAAGCAGTGGGAGGACAGAGGGTGGGAAAAATTGATAGTTCTCCTTCCTCAGAGTTTGTTTCTGCAGTCTCTCATTCCAGCCTTTGTTGCAGACACACCACACAATTGCTTGGCACTGTGGCTCCAGAGAAGGGGGAAAGACAGTAAAATGGAGGGATTGTCATATTCTCTCTGAGTGCTAGGAGTTCCCTTTATCAGGCCTTGAGCCAGAACTAGAGGCACTTTCTCTGTGCCTGGGCGCCTGTTGCTGGGTTGGCCCAGTGATATTGAGGGGAGGAAATGGTAATTGCACTGAGGGTTTGGTGATATCACTTTGAATTTTGGTCTTCCCAATTCTTCTCCTGTTTGCTTTTGAGAATCCTCAAACGTAGTGCTCAGTGCATACTGTCCAGGTTTTATAGCTTAACTAAATCTGTGAATTCTCTATCCTTCACAGTTGCAGCTGCTGTCTGTGTTCAGTTTTTTCCCTTGATTTTATTTTATGCTTGGCGTCCTTCTAGGAGCCACCCCTGTATTGGCATACCTGAATGGTCAGCCAAAAGTGGTTGTTTATTCACACAACGATTGAGATTGTGCTCAAATGTCTGTAGCCACCCTGACAGATAGAGCCTTCTTCCACCCTGACGCTCTGACACACTGAGTCTGTGCATACACAGAGGAGACATGAGAGAGCCCTGCCAAAAATAAGAGCAGGTTTGAGTGCATTCCTTGGTCCGCACATGGATACATCAGCAGGAGTGGAAGTTTTGTCCATCTTTGTACCTACTTTTGGAGGAGAGGTTTATTGTCCTCCTCACCTCATCATGTTAGAAGACAGAACTCCACCTCTCAAGTTTCAGGTCTTAAAATAGAGATTTTATCATGCTTTCTTCTTTGCAGGAGCTTTCAATGGTGCTTCCATCCAGACTCTGTTGCCTGGAGTTTTATTTATTTATTTATTTATTTTTTCCTTTTTGTCTTTTTTCGTGACCGGCAACGGATCGCAACCCTCAGTGTCGCGCCCGCACCGGACCGGGACCGGCAACGGGATCGCAACCCTCGGCGTCGCCCCCGCACCTCGCTCAGCCAGTGAGCGGGAACCAGTCTGTATGTGGGATCCAAACCCTCGGCAGGAGCGCTGCCGCGCTTCCCAAGCGGCGCACTGTAGCAGTGCGCCACTGGGCCGGCCCCTGCCTGGAGTTTTAAAAAGCTATCATAATTTGACCTCACACCTGACTTCTTCAGTTTACCTCCTATTTATACTGCATTATTCACATTCTACGTTTGCTTTCCTGTCTTTAAGCTTTTGTGAAAGATGTTCTTCCTGTCCAGAATCTCCTCCCTCTTCATCTTTCCAAGACCCTTTAACTCAAGGATTTTTAAGGTCTGCCCCCCAACCCCTGCCCCAGTTGGTCTCTCCACACTCCCTAAGTCACAATAACACCCCCCCACCCCCACCCCACCCCGTTTCCTAGCATTTTCTCTTCTGCTCTTTTCAGTCTGCCTGTGTTTTGGTCATGAGCTTCACAGTTACATCACCAGTGGCATCTAGCTCAGTTCTCTGTGCACAGTTGGCACTTAGTAGATATTTGAATTGAATTAATGGTTCGATCCCCAAGGTGCAGGGCTTAATTTTGTCTGCACATTTGAGTTTCTTGCATGCACGCTGTAGAGTGCCAGTTTTTTCAGTGCTTGTTCAGTTTTTTATTTGCTTATGTGAAGAATAATGTGGGCCATGTGATTTCAATTAGAGTGGAAATTGTGTAGCTATGAACAATTACATTTAAATTGATATAGTGGAAAAGAAAACTGACATTGGAACTTGTTGAGATATTCTTTCAAATTTTAGTTCTTTTTTTTTTTTGTCCTTTTTGAGACGGGCCACACCGCGCTCAGCCAGTGAGCGCTGTGAGCAAACCGGTCATCCCTATAAAGGATCCGAACCCGCGGCGGGAGTGCTGCTGCGCTCCCAGCGCTGCACTCTCCCAAGTGCGCCACGGGCTCGGCCCCAAATTTTAGTTCTAACATGTGTAACCTTAGACAAGTATCTGATCGCTTCAAACTTTGTTTCCTCAACTTTGAATGGGAATACAAGTTCCTTAGTTTTGATGAGCAGATGATTTTGTATTTTGTAAGTACGTTTTCTACAACTGTTTATCCCTCTCTTTCCAAACCAGTTTAATCCATTCCTGTATATCAGCAGAGGGAAAGAGCCCCCCTTTTTAGGAGTCCTTAAGTGGTTCCTCCTTTGTTTCCTAACTCATATAATATGGTAGCAGCAAGAAGAAAATAGGGATTTATCAAATGAATCAACCTGACAACACTGCCTTGTCACATTTAACTTGCCAGGTAAAGTCAGGGAATAGCTTTGCAGAAAAGCCGAATTATGTTCATGGTAGTCTAACAAGGAAAGTCATAGCTAAGTTTTCTCAGGTTTCATAATCGACTCAAGACATATTTTATTGGTTTGTCCTTACTATCCAAACAACTTTCTAACTTTATAACCTTATGTAATTCCTCAGATTTATATCAAATCTTAAAGGGAAGCTTATTCACTGCCCAAATGAAGGCTGAGTACAAAACTGCCCTTTCTCCACATGCAGTTCAGAATGCATGTTGAGCACCTCAGGTGCATGCTAAATACTGTCAGGAGTGTGAAGCAGCTCTTCAGAATGCTTCTAATCTAAGCAGGAGGAAGGATACATAGAAACAATTATTTCTAACAAAGTGGAGTGATGTAATTGGTTTGCATATCAGCAGTACTATGAGAATGGAGTCTCAGAGCTGATCAGGGTGGGAGGGAGCTCATGGAAAGCTTTATTTATTTATTGAAGAGATGGCCCTTACAATGGAGGGTGCTTGTGGAAAGCTTTATTGAAGAGACGGCCCCCTTAGAATGAGCTTTGAAAGTTTTTTTTTTTTTGTCTTTGAAAAAGCAGAGCCAGCCGGTGGCTCACTTGAGAGAGTGTGGTACTGATAACACCAAGACCACAGGTTCGGATCCCTTTATAGGGATGGCTGGTTAGCTCAGTTGGGAGAGCGTGGTGCTGACAATACTAAGTTAAGAGTTCAGATCCCCTTACCAGTCATCTTTAAAAAAAAGAAAGAAAGAAAAAGCAGAAGAAAAGCATAGGAAAAAATTCCAGGCTGTAGCATGAGCATGCATGATTCACTTGGGAAATGGTGATATGATTGAAATTTGTGCTTAAGGATGTAAGTTTGGACAGGCCAACTGGAGACAATGTAGTTCAAGAATTTTGGAATCTGGGGACTGGCGGTTTAGCTCAATTGGTTAGAGCACGGTGTTGGTAATCCCAAGGTCAAGGGTTTGGATACCCATGCTGGGCAGCCACCAAAAAAAGTTAAAACAACAAAAACAAAGAATTTTGGAATCTTTTCTGGGTTTGAATGCCTTCTTTGTTGCTTGTTTTTAGTAGAGTTTACATACTTTTGAAAATGTCTTTGAACCTGTTTTCTCATCTAATAAAATGGGGATAATATCTACCTTGGTTTTGGTGAGAATTAAATAATTTTATTAAGTACCTGTCACAATATTGGGCATGTGGTTAAGTGGTGGCAAGTAGTAACCTGTGTTAATTTGTCCTTGATTGCTGAAGACCTTGAATGCCATGTCAAGCAGATAAGACGCTGTTATGATGCTTTAAATACGCTCTCTTGGTAAATGTTAAAATATTTCAGTTGAGACAGTGTTCACTTTTATATCATTAAAATGAGGTTGTCTTTTTGAGCCGAACAACATAATGTACTAAGAATGCTGTAGAGTATTATAAGAGGATTGTACTTTGTTCCTTGGGATAAAAATGTGAAACTTTTTTTGGTAGCAACTAAGATGGATCTATTAGTCCTTTTTAAAAAAAAAAAATTAAAATGCACTTTATATTGTGGTAGAAAGCACATAACATAAAATTTACCATCTTAACTTTTTCATTCTACAGTGCAGTAGTATTTACTATACATACCTCGTTATACAATAGATCCCTAGAACTTTCTCACCTCGCAAAACTGAAGCTCTGTACCCATAGAAAAGCTACTCTCCTTTGTCTCCTCATCCCAGCCCCTGGCAACCGCCATTCTACTTTCAGTTTCTAAGAGTTTGATTTCACTTAGCATGATGTCCTTAAGTTTCATCCATGTTGTAGTACATGACAGAATTTACTCTCTTAAGGCTGAATTATATTCCATTGTATATGTTGTATACCACATTTTATTTATCAGTTCATCCACTTGATGGACATTTAGGTTGATTTCACTATTTGGCCATTGTGAATAATACTGCAGTGAACATGGGTATACAAATATCTCTTTGAGATCCTGTTTTCAATTCTTTTGGATATATGAGGTTACTTCAAAAAGTTCATGGAGAGATTCTTATTATCTCCCAATTCTGTTTTTCCATGATCTTTTTGAAGTACCCTTGTATAGCCAGAAGTGGGATTGCTGAATCATATGGTAGTTTACTTTTCATTTTCTGAGGAGTGGTCATACTGTTTTTCATAGCAGCCATGCCAATTTATATTTCTATTGACAGTGCACAAGGGTTCTGATTTCTTCACTTCCTTGTCAATGCTTGTTATTTTCTGGGGTTTTTTTTTTTTTTCCTTTTCACTTTTTCTGCCTTTTTTTTTTTTTTTTTTTTTTTTTTGGCGGCTGGCTTGTATAGGAGGCTAACCAGCCAGCTCTGGATTTTTTTGACAGTGGCCGTCCTGACAGGTGGGAGATGATAATCATTGTGGTTTTGATTTGCATTTACCTGATGTTAGTGATATTGAACTTTTTTTTTTTTTTTAAAAGATGACCGGTAAGGGGATCTCAACCCTTGGCTTGGTGTTGTCAGCACCACGCTCAGCCAGTGAGCAAACCGGCCATCCCTATATAGGATCCGAACCCGTGGCCTTTGTGTTATCAGCACCGCACTCTACCGAGTGAGCCACGGGCCGGCCCTGATGTTGAACATTTTTCATATGTTTGTTGATTTCATATGTTTCATGTGAATGCTTCTTTGGAATATTGTCTTTTCAAGTTCTTTGTCCATTTTTAATTGGATTGTTTGGTTTTTGTTGTTGTTGAGTTGTAGGACTTTCTGATGTATTCTGGATATTAACCCCCTTATCAGGTTTATGGCTCGTAAAAATCTTATCCAATTTGGTAGCTTACCTTTTCACTCTGTTGGTTATTTCCTTTGCTGTGCATAAGTTTGCAAATTTGATGTAGTCTCATTTGTCTGTTTTTGCTTTTGTTGCCTGTGCTTTTGGTGTCATATCCAGGAAACCATTGCTGAGTCCAATGTCAGGAAGCTTCTCCCCTATGTCTTCTAGGAGTTTTATAGTTTCCAGTCTTATGTTTAGGTCTTTAATCCAATATTCATCCTTTCCTAAGGTGTTCTTTAAATTTTGGGCAGGGAATGAGAAATTTTTTCTTTAATGTGACTTTGTCAGGAATTTACTACATTTAACCTATCTCTTTTCCTTCCTTCTTCCTTCCCTTTTTCCCTTCCTCTGTCCCTCCCTTTCTCATTACTTCCTTCTCTCCCTTATAGCTTGAAGATCATGTACTCACTCATTTTTTTTGTTCATAATTGCTATGCTTTTAGTTAGTAGGATGATAGCGAATTCATTTTCAACAACACTTTCTTTTTTGTTCCTTAATTTAGCAGGAAGAAGATGAGCCTTAAGTCTGAACGCCGAGGAATTCATGTGGATCAGTCGGAGCTCCTATGCAAGAAAGGATGTGGTTACTATGGCAACCCTGCTTGGCAGGGTTTCTGCTCCAAGTGCTGGAGGGAGGAGTACCACAAAGCCAGGCAGAAGCAGATCCAGGAGGACTGGGAACTGGCAGAGCGGTAAAGCACCGAACTGAGGGTGGCTTAACAGTGACAGAACTGTCATTGTCCAAGTACATTTTCTCTTCTGTTTTGAGCTAGTGGCAAGTTGGCTTAGTATTAAGGGAAAAGATTTTTTTCTCTTATGAGTCAACACTTAATGAATAGCTTTCAGTGATTTCTTCATTTTGAGTTTGTCTTAACTTCTGACTATTTTGTGTTCGGTGTTTGTTAGCCTTGGTTCTCCGATTCAGATGATAATCTCTGTGGAGTAGGATAACACTTCAGTTACAGGAGGTGATATAGAAGATGTACCTAGCACAGGGTGTGGCATGTGCCTCTCAAGCATTGTTTCCCTCATTCTTTTAATATGTCCAGCATGGCATCTGGCATAGTGGTAAAACACATAGTCATAGAAACCTGTTGATGTGAACACGTAGTCCTTGCATTGTGGAAATTTAACTTTTCCTTAACAATGGGGTTTGTTAGTCAAAGATAATTATATTATCCAGAAATATGATTATGATAAAAATTAAAAGATGGAATGGCTGGTGAGCACAGGGACTAATATAATGCCATGAGTAATGTTAATCCTTTGGTGAAGCATCCTAGAAACTGTAAAACCGTCTCAACAGAAGGTCGAACCAAACTCAGACAGCTTTTGCTAGTTATTTTGTGTCCAGTCATCCAATATTTGTTGAGTGTCTGCTTTGTTAGCATCTGTTGTGAACTCAGAGAATTATAAAGCACATTCACTGCTTTTGGTGACTGTAGTCAGTCAGAGAGAAAATGTAGACACAGAACCTTAATGACTCCTTAGGCTTCCCACTGCGCTCCTGATAAATCTCAGTAGTGGATCCTATTTCACCAAGAAAGTAGAGGCCAGTAGGAATGAATTCTCTCAGCTTTCTCCCCTCTGCACATTAAAATGTGCTAATATCTTTATATTAATTCCTCTTCTGTCTCAGAGTGAGATGTGTCCCTATTCTATTCTAAGACTGACAGATCCACCTGTGATTTTTGTTTCTATTTCTTCCTGCTGCCAATTATGACTTTGCTGCGATTTCCTACAACAGTATTTGTCAAGTTCGAGCAGGCATCAGAATCACTTGGAAAGCTTATACAAACAATGATAGCTGGACCTCACCCTTGGAGTCTCTGATTTTAATAGCTTGGGAGTGGGACCAAAGAGTTTGCATTTCTAACAAGTTGACAGGTGATGCCGCTGCTGCTGTCTGAGGAATCATACTTTGAGAACTATCATTCTGTAGATAGTGCTTGAGATTTATTATAGATACTTCAAATGCAACTAATCCAAAGTGAAATTTATTGCTTTTATTTACTCTTCTCTCCACTCCCCGTACTTCCTAACCCTCCTCCTGTATCAACTAATGGCATCTCTGTTTATCCAGTTAGCCAAAAAATCCTGGAGTCATTCTTCACTTCTTTTTCACCACTCTTGCCACCTACAACTACTTGAGCAAGTTCTGCTTTTTCCAGCTCAGAAAAGTCTTTTGAGTGTCATCTTCTCCTCTTTTCTTTCACTTAAAACTTTGTAATGTACTCTTAATTATTGTCCCTGTCTCTAGTCTCTCTACCCCTGAAGTTGTTCACACAGCTATCTGCATTATCTTTCTAAAGCATGCATCTGATATGATAACTTTTTGAATTTATAATCTTTCTTGATTCCCCACCATTCAGTGAAACCCAGACCAACAGTGGGATTGGCAGTCGAGGTTCATCACCACCCAGTGCCTCCCTGTATATCCAGCGTCATAGTTTGTCACATCATCAATGCTCTGGCTACACTGAGCTTGTTCTGAAACAAACCACATGCTTTCACATTTGTAGTTAACATCCTTTTACTTAGTGGAATCCTATTCATTCTTAAAGACCTGGCTCAAATGTCACCATTGTAAAGCCTCAGATTCCTCCAGCAGATTTAATTGTTCTTTCCTGTGTTCTCATAGCACTTGATTTCTACTTTCTATTATAGGAACTGTCCCATTATATGGTAGTTATTTACTTACCTCTTTCTCCCTTCCAAGCTTCAGCTTATTAGGGAAAAAGGACTAGACTTTATTTTCTTTCATGTAACCCTAGTACAACTGCTGAATGAACATGATCCACGGAGAAGATCCGTTTTGAAGTCTGTAGTAGCATGTAGGACAGTTTCATACTATATAACTGTCTATCAGAGACTTCAGACCTAGTTTAGCCTCTAGTTCTAAAATTTTTAGATTCTCCTCAATTAATTGAGTAATGACCTTTAGATAGGAGGAAAACTTGGAGAAGATTTAGATCATTTCTTATTCTCTCTTGAATTACAGACTTCAGCGGGAGGAGGAAGAGGCCTTTGCCAGCAGTCAGAGCAGCCAAGGGGCCCAATCCCTCACTTTTTCTAAGTTTGAAGAAAAGAAAACTAATGAGAAGACCCGCAAGGTTACCACAGTGAAGAAATTCTTCAGTGCTTCTTCCAGGGTTGGATCAAAAAAGGGTAATTTTCTGATACTCTTTTTATTCTGTGCCTGAATGAGTTTCTGGGGAGATGAATGATGCACCTGAACTCAGTTTTCTCATTTCTGCAAGCTTCTAGAGAATACAGCCTGGATTTGAGACCCAAATTGGGTTTGAGGATCAGACAGCATATGAAATCAATATTGTCTTTGCTTGGAGGACCTTGTGTTTTAGAGAAGCTTGTTCACTCTGTAGGAGGACTAAAGAGAATTGAAAGATGTAGTTTTGTTTATAAACTTAATTCCCACCCAAATGGTTTTTTCTTTTCCCTGTACCAGCCAGCTGCCAAAAACAAACAAACAAACAAACAAAAAAACCCAAATGGCTGTCTCTTTGGATGTTTTACTTTTTGGATCCTGGTTTGTTCTCCTTTGTATATTACCATCACTGTCCGTAGCTTATCAGAAGTGGCTGTTTCTAGGGTTTAAAGTCATCTGAGAGAGAGACTCAGAGACTCTGAGAGCTTATTTGAGAGATAGCTTGTATCTTGAGGAACTACATAGAGAACATAGAGGAAAAGGCTGACTTTGGGCTCTTAGGGGGAATGAAAGTTACCCATAGTAGGTATTTTCTAGTGCATGGATTTATATGTAGATGACATTATTCATCCTACTTCTTAAAATGCTGCATAACCAGTAAGCAGATTGTCACTAAATTCACAACTGTTCTACTAGTGAGCTAGCTGAAGGGGCCCAGCATGAAACAAGACAGAATCTCTATTAGAGCTTAGTCTCCGAACCTTTATGTTGGTACTCAGAGAGTTTTTCAATAAATGTGAGATGGTGAGAGAGACTGGGAACCAAAACTGATGCTATCAGAAGAGCTGTTCTCTTGGAGCCCCCTCTCTTGTCCCAGTTCCCATGCTGGGGTAATTGTGATGAGATTTTTGGTCTGCCTAAAGGCAGGGGAATGAATAATACTATCACCCCTTAAAATCCCTGCTGGTCTTCTAGATACAGTGGCTTGCTGGGGGTTTTTGTTTTATTAAAAGCAAAGGTTGTTTATAACCAAAAACATAGCACTTCTCTTTAAGAAATGTACACCTGGGCTGGCTGGTTAGCTCAGTTGGTTAGAGCACTGCCTTGTAACACCAAGGTCAAGGGGTCAGATCCCCATACCTGCCAGCCGCCAAAGAGAAAAAAAAGAAATGACCACCTTTAAATCCTTTTGTTCACATGATTAATTTGGAGTTGTTTCTTGATTGGCTGCCAGTTGTGGTAATTTTCTGTCTACCAATTGAGAAGGAAAATGATTATACCTGTTAGAGGTTAAATAAGAATATGTTTGACTCATTACTGATTTATTAGGAGGCAGTGTAGTGGTGGTTAAAAATATAGGCTTTTGAATCTCTCCTGATTTGAGTCCCAGCTTTGCCGTTTACTAGCTGCATGACCTTGGGCAAACTAATCTCTCTGAGCCCTATCTATATTGAGGCATGCTATGAGGATTAAATGAGTTGATGTGTGTAAAGAGCTTAGCATGGTGCCTGACACACATGGTAAGTCTACAATAAGCGTTAGCTATTTTAAAATGCAAGTTGTTTTTCTTATAGAATAATCTCTGCTAGTAAGGAGCTCAAGGGCATTGATCAAAGCTGTTCATTCCTTTTTAGCTTAAATTCTGTTTCCTACTTTGGGAAAGTGATTAACCTTATGAATTTATGATATGTAGTGAAATGGTATATGGTTATGACAACAAATGAAATCGTAAAAAAAATTATAAAACCATCTATTCTTTTTTTTTTGTCCTTTTTGAGACCGGCCGCAACACGCTCAGCCAGTGAGCGCACTGGCCATCCCTATATGGGATCCGAACCTGTGGCGGGAGCGCTGCTGCGCTCCCAGCGCAGCACTCTCCTGAGTGAGCCATGGGCTCGGCCCTAAAACCATCTCTTCTAACTGCCTCATTTTACTGTTGACAATATGAAAGTCCTTCAAGGTTAAGTAATCTACCCAAGGTTATATAATGAATTGGTGTATTAGAACTTGGGTCTCATCACTTCTGGTTATTTTTTCCCATTATACCTCTTTACCTCAAATTTGTATATACCTCAGAAACCCAGTTTATTTATACATATAGACACACACAAATATATATAAAATGAAGTTTCTGTTATTTACGTAGTAGTCATGTACATTCTCTGACTCTCCTTGGTGGTTTTAAAAAAATTGTATCCTAAAAGCCTCTGTACAGTGTAGGTTATATTGTGGAATGAAGACTCATAATATACTGCAGAGGCTATACTTTGGAAAGAAATGATTCCTTTGATTTTAAAAACTTGTATACCAAACAGGTTTTACCTTCTTTTTAAAAAATTTTTTATTATTATTCTTTCCTTTTTGAATGATAGATTTGTACTTCAGATTTTTTATTCTTTTTTTTTTTTTTTTTTTTCTTTTTGTCTTTTTTACTGACCGGTAACGGGATCGCAACCCTCGGTGTCGCGCCCGCACCGGGGACCGGCAACGGGATCGCAACCCTCGGCGCTGCGCCCGCACCGCGCTCAGCCAGTGAGCAGGAACCGGTCTCCACATGGGATCTGAACCCTCGGCGGGATCATCGCCGCGCTCCCAAGTGGCGCACTCTCCAGTGTGCCACCGGGCCGGCCCAGATTTTTTATTCTTTAGTTATTTTTTGTCTGTAGAAAGTTTCTGGGGATAAAGACCACAAAGTATTTTAAAATTTCATGTTAGAAAAGAAGATGCTATTGTATGTTTGTTTTACAGATTACTCATGTAAATTTGCCAGATGAACTTTGCATTTCAGACTGTTTGGCTACTGTGTGTGGATAAGGTTAGTCTATACTAAGTGCAGTTTTAACTTACTGAATCTAGGCTAGAAAGCGATGTTTTGTATTCTGTATTCTTTATGGAGTTTTTTTTTGTTTTTGGTGGCTGGCTGGCATGGGGAACCAAACCCTTGACCTTGGTGTTACAAGGCAGCGCTCTAACCAGTTGAGCTAGCCTGCCAAACCTTGTATTCCATATGTTTTATTTAACTTCCTTAATACATGATGCCCTTGCTCTTGATATTTTACTTGCTTCTGTTGGTAGCACAAAAGAAAGGTCCTAAGTCAGGGCAGCTTGGTAGCAAACAAAACACAAATAACCTTCTATAGGATTTGTGGAATGTTTTAGTATCCTGTCAGAGTTGGGTGCTTCTTCACAGAAGGTTAGTAGAACAGCTTGACTGCAAAGACTCAGGGAATTTACTTATATTTTTTTAATCTCCAAAGTAAGGGTGAGTGAGCTGTAGCTTGTAGAGTAAATAGTGGGTTGGCCACATTGAGGTACTTACTTATACATTCCAAAGTGCTCTTTTCTTTCAGAGGTCATATGAATGTTGTCACCTGAGTAGAATCTTATGTACCTCTTTTACAAACGGATGTGAAGACAGTGCTCTTAGGAGGAATAGCTTTTCTTCTTTTAGAATTAAAATACCCATCTTTCCACCCAGACCTTAGATTCTAAGTACTGTTCTTTACAAAAGTGAATCAGGGCTACTTGGAGAAACGACTGATTCTGGGGCTGGAACAGGGAAGGAAGGGTCCCCTCAAAACTTGGGGGACATGTCAAAAGATTGAGAAGCCAGCTTGAAGAGATTGCTCCTGCCCTCTGGCTAAATCTGGGACAATTTGAGTATCAAAATAAATAAGGACAATAAATAGAGCATAACTGATTGAATAAAATAATAATTTATGAGTCCATTCAACTGATAAAATAGAGAAATAAATAAGAAAGAGACTACAATCATAGTAAGAATTGATTCAGGTAAGTTTCGTGAGTAGATGCTAAATCTAGGATGGGGGAAGGAGTTCCCTGAGGAATAAGCTATGAACGTGATCTCAGATTAACTCCCTACTAATTATTTATTAATTACAAATAGAGAGATGGTAACTATAAAAGGGGTGGGGGTAGATATCACATGCCTCCAGATATTATATTTTGAGAAGAATGCAATATCACTTATTAAATATTTAAGCTGAAAATATATAACCTGAATTCAGTCTGAGGAAACAGCAGAGAAACCCAAATTGAGCGGCATTCAATAAGATGACTGGCCTGTACTCTTCATAATATTGTGTCGTGAAAATGGGGAACATTTCCAGGCTAGAGGTAGTCTAAAGAGACATGACCTCTGAATGCAATGTGTGACCCTGAATGGGATCCTATATCAGAAAAACAAAATAGGGGCCGGCCTGTGGCTCACTCGGGAAAGTGTGGTGCTGATAACACCAAGGACACGGGTTCGGATCCCATATAGGGATGGCCGGTTAGCTCACTGGGTGAGCGTGGTGCTGACAACACCAAGTCAAGGGTTAAGATCCCCTTACCGGTCATCTTGTTTTTGTTTTTTTTTTTCCTTTTTGTCTTTTTTCATGACTGGCAACGGATCGCAACCCTCAGTGTCGCGCCCGTACCGGACCGGGACCGGCAACG
>NW_007735356.1:4751-17992 GCF_000696425.1 Galeopterus variegatus | reverse complement strand
AAAAAAAAAAAAAAGAAAAAAGAAAAACAAAAATTAAACAAAAACGTGGCTTTTTAAAAAACAAATTGACAAAATTGGAATATGGATTTTGAATTAAGTAAAAGTATTGTATCAATGTAAATTTTTCTGAATTTGATAACTATACTGTAGTTATGTAAAAGAATATTCCTTAAGACATACTGATATTAAAGGGGTAAAGAACATGCTATATATGCAGTCTACTCTGAAAAGGCTTAGAAAAAAATGACATACACAGATATGTAGCAAAATGTTATAATTTGGTCAGTCTGGATTTAGAGTATAAAGAAACTTTACAATTGCAGCTTTTCTATAAATTTAAAGATACTTCAAAATAAAATTTAAAAAATCAAAACTGTAATCCTCCAGAATTCAGTGCTATTCCAAGACCTGAATTTCAGATGTTAATTAAATAGAAGCATGGTGTTAATTACATCTTGCAAACAACCACTAATGAATTGCTACTTTAATCATTAGGGCCTCTGGCACTATACTGCGGGAGGCTCAAATCTGAGTGGGCACTCGTGTAGTGTTTGCCAGTTCCAGAGACCTCACCCGTGCCGATAGGTTTATTTAGACTTACGGGAGGTGCTGGTGGTGGCTGGTGAGCTACAAATCTGCACCGCCATGAGGTACATACAACAGTTATAATACATCAAAGTAGAGGTGATAAATCATTTGCATGTTTATGTGTAGACCCTCACCCAACTCAGAACTCATGGGAGATCTGAATCAGTAGGTACATTAACATATTGGCACCACAGTATTAACACCAGCGTGCTAATCTACTTAGGGTACCTGCTTCCTCCAGTCTTCCCTTTGTCTTAAAGGAGACATGCCTGTCCTTGGGTAAACCACCTTGGCCAGGGTAGTTTCCTGGGGGTAGGGGGAGCTCTGGTGCACGGGGAGGGGGAATATGTCTATGTCCAGCATTTACTTACAGGCACTTAGATGAAATTGGGTAACTGATGATTTTCCAAGCTGAACTTGGAACTGATGTTTTACTTATGCCTGTTTTTACAAACATTTCTCAAGTAAACTGAAGCTTGGTTGCATTTTCTTTCTTCTTTCTTCTTTCTTCTTTAAGTCAAGTGCAGTAGTGAGGGGAGAAAGAGTAGAACAAGGAGTTCGATCTGCAACTGACTGGACAGTCAATTGAAATAAGTCTGCCTTTGGACCAGCCTGCATTTTCTTTTTTACTCTGATCATTGTTTATCTTTAATTATAATGTTCATCTTATAAAGTCACTTTTTATAGTGTATCAAGCAGAAAGTGTTTGGAATATCATTAGTTTCTGACCTTCATTGCCTAGTACTATGAGATTTTTTTCCCCCGACAGCAAATACTTTGGTGTCTTTTATTCCTTGACTCCAACTGGGTGTCTAGTAATTCAGTCCTGTTCTGACACTGACTGCCTGGAGTTAGGACAGATCACATGGGTTAAGATTTCAGTCTCACGGGCCGGCCCGGTGGCGCACTGCTATAGTGTGCCGCTTGGGAAGCGTGGTGGTGCTCCCGCCGAGGGTTCGGATCCCACATACAGACCGGCCGCTCACTGGCTGAGCGAGGTGCGGGAGCAACACCGAGGGTTGCGATCCCGTGGCTGGTCCCGGTCCGGTACGGGCGCGACACTGAGGGTTGCAATCCGTTGCCGGTCACGAAAAAAAGACAAAAAGGAAAAAAAAAAAAAAAGATTTCAGTCTCACAAGACTGCCACCTCTTCAGGGACCGGTAGCAACCTGGAGTAGGGTACCTGTACTTTTCATCTCCCTGCCAGCTATAAACCAGGGGTTCCCATAGTCCTCCTCAGATTTGATAATTTGCTACAATGACTAATAGAACTAAGGGGAACATTTTGCTTAAGTTTACCAGTTTATTATAAAGAATACAACTCAGGAACAGCCAAATGAAGAGATGCATAGGGCAAGGTATGGAGGGGGGCCTTGGAGCTCCCATGCCTTCTCCAGGTGTGCTGCCTTCCCAGCACCTCATGTGTTCACCATACTGGAAGCTCCCTGAACCTTGTTGTTTAGGAGTTTTTACGGAGGTTCCATTGCATAGGCATGATTGATAATTCAGTAGCAATTGTTGATTGAACTCAATCTCCAACTCCTCTCCTCCAAAGTTGGGGGGTGAGGCTGAAAGTTCCGACCCTCTAATCACATTGTTGGTTCTTCGGCCAACCAGTCCTGCCATCCTGAAGCTATCTAGAGGCCCACAAGCATAAACTCAGGTAGGACTGAAAGGGGCTCATTATGAATAATGAAAGATGCTCCTGTCACTCAAGAAATTCCAAGGGTTTTAGGAACTCTATGCCAGGAACCTGGGGGCAAAGACCAAATGTATATTTCTTAGTATACTACAGACTCTCTGTCTTTTAGTCCATATTACATAACAATAGTCAGAAGGACTGAAAAAGTCAGAAGAACTATAATATTCTACTGAGATGCCCCTTTTTTGTTTAGATGATTTGAAAAATGTGTGGGGTTTTTGGTAAATTTTTAAAAGTTGAGATATAAAATGTGTTTTTACTAGACTAGAAATGATGGTAAGCATCTTTACTGCATGATCATGTTCTTTTTTGATATTGACATTTAAGATTATCTTTACTCTCTCATAGCTATTCTTTAAATAAACTTATTAGTGAAAATTTTACTTTCATAGTCTTACTTTGTATATTAAAGATCTAACTTGATTTAATATGTGGTTTGCCTTTCAGACAGCCTTACATAGCAGGTGCTCAGTGATACTCATTGGCTGATTGAAATAGGAATAAACAGATGCTGTGATAACAAGAGGACATTAAGGTGTGGTTGCGAAGAATGTGCGCTTGGAAATCAAACAGATCTGGATTCAAATCTCAGCTCTTCCTCTTACTAGTGTGTGACTTTGGGCGCATAAGTGACTTAACCTCTGTAACCTCAGTTTATGTGTAAAACGGTAGTACCACCTACCTAACCAAATTGTTAGGGATTAATGAGAATGTATAGTAGAGCACAGTGTCTGGCATATAAAAAATTCTCATTGAATGGTAGCTGTAATATTATTATCATTATAATGCAAAAGTGTATGTTGTTCTGCTAGGAAGATTTTTTAAACTGAGTGTTTAGATTGGGGAATGGAAAACTTGATAATCATGGTTGACTGGCTATACTTGAAATACAGGCTTTGTTTCTGTATTAAAAACACAAGGTGATTTTAAGTTGAAGAGCAAGCAGTTGTCATTTGCACCCTAGCCTAAACTGTCACTGTGGGTGAAGTTGTTTTTCCATCTTCCTCCTTCTTTATTCTTTCATCTTACATACTGAATATCCATTGGCTGTACAAAACTGCCTCATTCCCTCCTTTAGTACCGGACACCTGAACTGTGTCTCTTTCACTTCCCACTCTCTAATCCAAACTCCTATACTTTTAGTAGGGGTTGATAGATTTGTGAGGATTATACAAAACAGTGTTCTAAAAAGTACTTAGCATATAATAGGCATTCACTGTATGCAAATTGTCACCATTATTATTTTGTCAGATGGTGTGTATACTGTTTTTGTTGGGTTGGGTTTTCTGTAAATGTTGGTTAGATCAGGTCGGTTGATAACATTGTTCAAGTAGTCTGTCCTGTCCTGTCACTGAGAGGACTGTTGAAACCTCCAGCTGTAATTGTGGATGTGTTTATTTCTCCTTTCAGTTATATCAGTTTTTGCTTCATGTGTTTTAAAGCTGTGTTATTAGCTACGTACACATTTAGGATTGCTATGTCTTCTTGAAGAATTAACCCTTTTTTCATTATGAAATGCCTCTCTTTATTCTTGGTATTATGGTCCATGTTCTGAAATTTACTTTGTCTGACATTGATTTAGCCACTCTTTTTGACTGGTTGGATGATATACCCTTTTCCTTTCTTTAGTGTTTAAAATATCTGTATCTTTATATGTAAAGAGAATTTCTTATAGACAGCATATGTAGTGGAATCTTGTTTTTTATCTAATCTGATAATCTCTGACTTTTAATAGGATTGTTTAGACCACCTAAATTTAATGTGCTTTTTATAAGATGGAGTTTAAACCTGCCCTCTTGCTCTTTGTTTTTGTTTATTTCATCTGGTTTGGTTTCCTTTTCTTTTTTTTTTAGCCTTTTTTAAAAAATTGATTATTTTTTTATGATCCATTATTAGGTAATTAGCTGTACTTCTGTTTTGTTTTTGTTAGTAGTAGTTCTAAGATTTACAAAATACATCTTTAGTTTTAGTGTACCACTTTACGTATAAGAACCTTACAGCAATATTTTTACATTTCTTCCTTCCACTGTTCGTGCTATTGTTGTCCTGCATTTTATTTCTAAATATGATATAAGTTGCACAATCTGTTATTATTATTTTAGCTTTAAACAGTTATGTATCTTTTAAGGGAAATTTTTTTTTTTTCCTTTTTGTCTTTTTTCGTGACCGGCAACAGATCGCAACCCTCAGTGTCGCGCCCGTACCGGACCGGGACCGGCCACGGGATCGCAACCCTCGGTGTTGCACCTGCACCTCGCTCAGCCAGTGAACGGCCCGTCTGTACGTGGGATCTGAACCCTCGGCGGGAGTGCCGCCGCGCTCCCAAGCGGCGCACTGTAGCAGTGCGCCACCGGGCCGGCCCTTAAGGGAAATTTTTAAAATTCAATTTTATTTATATTTACTTTTGTGGGGTATAGTGTGTTGTTTCAATACATACATATACTGCACAATGATTCACTTAGGGCAGACAGCATAGTTTTGTCCCAATTAGTTTAGTCCCTCATCCTCTCCCCCACCCCTATCCCGCCCAGTCTCTGGTAAGCATTATTCTGCTCTCTACCTTTTTTTTTTTTTTTAACACACAAAGATTAACATACTTATTGCAAAAAGAACTCTTAAAAATGAATTGAAAAAATCTAAGCAGAAATTTGGTGAAGGACATACGTCACATGCCCCCAAAAAACACACGTGGTATTAATAAGTACACTAAGATCTGGTTGGGGGCAGGGGAGGCCTGGCCCAGTGCCTGTCTCAAGACCCTGGGTGTCAGCTGGCTCTGTTGCTTGCCTGGATGTGGGGTGGGGACAGAAGGGAAATTTTTGTATGTGTGTGTTGTTTGTTGTTTTTTTGTTTTGTTTCTTCTGGGTTTTTTTTTGTTGTTGTAATTGTTGAAAAGGGAAATTTTTAAGTGTGAGAAGTTCTATTATATTTGCCCACATATTTGCCATTATTGATGCTCTTCGTTCCTTTGTGAGGATCTACTTTTACATTTGATAGGAGTCATTTTCCTTCTGCCTGAAAGACTTCTTTTAACATTTCTTACAGTGCTGATCTGCTGGTGATGAATTCTCTTAACTTTTGTATGTCTGAAAATGTCTTTATTTTGCCTTCATTTTTGAAAAAAATCTTTTGCTACATATAAAATTCCAGGTTGACAGTTTTTTTCCTTTCAGCATTTAATGATGTTACTTCATTGTCTTCTGACTTGCATGCTTTGTTCCTCTTATGTAATGTGACTTTTTCCTCTTTCTACTCTTAAGGTTTTCTTTTTATTACTCGTTTTCAGTGGTTTATTTACGTGTCTTGGTATAGGTTTTTCATGTTTCTTTTGTTTAGAGCTTGTTGAACTTCTTGTATCAGTGGATTTATAATTTTCATCAAATTTGGAGAAATGTTCAGGCATTATTGCCTAAAAAATTTTTTTTATTTCTTCTCTTCAGGGACTCCAGTTACACCAATGTCAGGCTGGTTTGCATTGTCTACAGATTGCTGATGCTCGGTTCATTTTGCTTTAATCTTTTTTCTCTGTGTGCTTCATTTTGGATAATTTCTTTTATTACGTCGTCGTCGTCTTCTTTTTTTTTTTGTATTGTCTAATATGCTGTGGATCCAATTCAGTATATTTTTCATTTCAGATACTGCATTTTTCATCTCTAGAAGTTTGGTTTGATTCTTTTTTATATTTTCCATCTCATTCATATGTTTATGCTTTTCTCTACTTTATTGAACATACAGAGTATATTTATAATTGCTATTTTAACATCCTTGTCTGCTAACTTTAGCATCTGTGATATTTCTGGGTCTGTTATTATTGATTTATTTTATCCTGCTTATAGGTAATATTTTTCTGCTTCTTTGCATGATTGGTAACGTTTGATTGGATGCCAGGCATTTTGAGTTCTATGTTTTTGGGTTCTGAATTTTGTTTCATTTCTTTAAATATTGTTGGACTTTGTTCTGGGGTGCAGTTACACTACTTGGAATCAGTTTGGTACCTCTTAAGCTTTGTTAGAATAGATCCAGGACTGTGTTTAGTCCAGGGCTACCATGACCTAATTATGGAAGCAATATCTGGAGAATTCTACTCAATGTCTTATATTAGGAGGCCTTTCCACCTTGGCTGGTAGAAGAATGAACTATTTCCAGACACGTATGAGCTCTTGGGATTGTTTTGCCTACTCCTTTACCCAGGCTTGAGTATTTCTTTTCTAATCTTGGGTAGTTTGCTCACATGCAGGTGCAGTACCCAGCCAAAGACTCCAGGGAGCCCCTCTGCAGATACCTGTAGCTTTTTCTGTGTAGCCCCCTCCTCTCTGGTATTTTGCCATGCAAATTCTACCCACACTGGCCTGCCTGGATTCTAAATGCTGTCTCCTCAATTCAGCAAATGTGTTAACCTGTGCTTAAGTGTGCTCTCCTTGTGCCGTGGCCTAAAAACTCTCCCAGCAGTGAGCTGGGGCACTTGTAGGACTTGCTATATTTGTTTCCCTTCTTGCACGAGTTAATCTGCTGTCTGCCTATTGTCCGTTTTCTGAAAACCATTATTTCATGTATTCTGTCAGACCTTCTGGTTGTTAAGGTAGTAGGGTAAACTTGATTCCTGGTATTTCATCATGACTAGAAGCAGAATTACCAGATTGAAGGATTAAATTCCAAGTGTTAAATATTTTTTTCTAATTATAAGATGCCAACACAATCTTTTGTTTTCCATTTGGATAAAAAATGTTTTAGAAAAGATAGTGCCATTTCTGTTTTGAGTTAGATTGTACCTGATTTGTAATTGCTTAAAAAAATAGTTAGTACATCTAAATGGTGGGAAAATAAAATGTTCAGCCAAAAGTTTCTTTTACACTCTTTGTTCCTTGCCCATCTAGTTTCTAAGCAATACCACCATCCTTCCCCCATATTCAGAAAACCTTTGTTACTAGTTTCTTTTGTATCCTTCTGTGCTTTTGTTCTCATTTACAAACACATATTCTTAACCCATTCCCTGCTATTTCACATAAAAGATAGCACACTACACATACCCTGCTTTTTCTAGCGATACATTTAAGAGCTCTTTCCATATCAGTACACAGAAGCTTTTTTTTTTTTTTTTTGGTGGCTGGCCAGTACCCGAATCTGAACCCTTGACCTTGGTGTTATAACACTGTGTTCTAATTATCTGAGCTAACTGTCCAGCCCTTTATTTTAAAACTATGAAATATCCCATTTTATGGATTAAAACATAATTTATGTTGTCCCTCAGTGGTGGCCAGTTGTTTCTAGTCTTTTGCAAGTCGTGCTAAAATGAATAGCTTTGTACATATGTAATTTCATACATGTGCAATTATTTCAGTAGAAAATTTCTGAGAAATAGGAATGTTGTACCATAGGATAAATGTGTTTAATTTTCATGATTATTGCCAAATTGTCCTCCATTGAAGTTATATCATTTTACATTTCATCTACATAGCATGAGAGTGCTTATTTTCCCATATCCTCATCAAGCTCATGCTTCAGATTTTTTTTTTTTTTTTTTTAATTTTACAGGATCTGAACCTGTGGCCTTGGTGTTATCAGCACCCCACTCTCCCGAGTGAGCCACGGGCCGGCCCACACTTGAGGTTTTTGTGTTAATTTTTTAAATGGCGTCTCATGGTAGTTTTTTTTTTTTTTTTAATTTTTTTCTTCATCTTAGCAATTTTCATTGAAAGTTGCATATAAGGTTACTTTATCCCTGTATCTTAATTGTTTCTTTCTTTCTTTCTTTTTTTTTCTTTTTTGTCTTTTTTACTGACCGGTAACGGGATCGCAACCCTCGGTGTCGCGCCCGTACCGGGGACCGGCAACGGGATCGCAACCCTCGGTGCTGCGCCCGCACCGCGCTCAGCCAGTGAGCGGGAACCGGTCTCCACATGGGATCCGAACCCTCGGCGGGAGCGCCGCCGCACTCACAAGCGGCACATTCTCCAGTGCGCCACTGGGCCGGCCCAATTGTTTCTTTCTTATATTTGCCCTTTTACTTCCCTACTTTCCTTTCTTGGTGAGATTTGGCTTTTTGTTCAAGGGTCTTTTTGGGGTCTCTGTGCAGTTTCAGCCTAGTGACAACCACCTTGCTGGGGTGAATGCCCATGTGGATGGTTGTGCCACTAGCCTTTTCCTGCCGCACCTGTTCGGTATAGAGCACATATTTCTTCCTGTAAACCTGGACTACTTTGCCAATTTGCTGACCTTTATAGTGTGCTCGCACAGCCTGAACTTCTTCATCCGCTCAGATGGGCATGGATTGAACGTTGTACTTCTGTCTTGCTTGAAAGTAAGTCAAAGAAATATCACATTAGTTTAATAACCAGTTATTCAATAATGAGTGAGACGTGGACTCTTTAAGTTTGCCATAATTAATAGTATATTCTTTTAGGAAATCTCCATGTTTTTGTCTCACTTGAATAAACCAGTCACTCTAGTATGGGAGTACTTCTTTTATCCTCTGAAAACTTTGTTGCAACCTCATTATTAAAATGGATCTCTAGGATAAAATCAAGAGTTCCAAAAATAAGATTCTAAGAAATTACCTGAGAAAACATGTGGTAGGTCAATTTTAATATCTTTAAAATATATTTTTTCTTTTTAATTATTTGTGTGTGCGTGCGTGTGTGTGTGTGTGTGTGTGTGTGTGTAAAAGGAAATCATGTGAATATGAGGTACTTTGATTCCTTGCAGATATTGAATTATAGAGCATAGAATGTGATCAGAGACCAGGTGATAGTTCATACTTTCTGAAAACACTGTTTTCTCTTACTACACTCTTTCCTCTGTTCTGCAAAGGTCCCATTTTCCTTTCAGCATATTTATTTGAAGAGGGGAAAGGGTTGTGGCTGACTGACTGGACAGTGTGCTGATTGCTTACCTTGCCTCTTTGCTTTATGCTCTCATGCTCACTGTGTTGCTTTGGGTGCATTCTCTCACTTTGAGCAGTGTGACTTGCAAACTGAGTGGATGGTAAATAATTGTGAGTCTACATATAAACTAATTAGCCTTTGCCTTTTGCCACATAAAATCGGATTTGGAAAGGTTATCTAACAATTTATAAGTCATCCAACATTTTTGTGCTTTCGATTGTCATTTTACTTGTTGACTAGTTTTATAAATTCAGGCAATCTTTCAGAAAGTTGTTCAAGATGATGGTGCCATTTCAGTATTAATGATTAAATATATAGATTAAAGCATGATATATTTTAGCTAAGAAAATACTAATAGAGAAACTTTTATTTGAATAGAAATATATCTTTTAGATCATGTAGTTCTGTCTACTTGTACTTCCTTCTCATAAAATAGTTTTAGCGTATGGTAAGGAAAATCATCCAAACATTTAAACATAAAATGATTTAAATTCAAGTTCAACTTTGATTAAACATCATTTAAATAACCTTAAGTTAGAGACTAAAGTAATTCCATGCATGGATCTTCTGTGTAATGAAACTTATTATGTTTAATTTTCCCAGCAGAAATTCAGGAAGCAAAAGCTCCCAGTCCTTCCATAAACCGGCAAACCAGCATTGAAACGGATAGAGTGTCTAAGGAGTTCATAGAATTTCTCAAGACCTTCCACAAGACAGGCCAAGAAATCTATAAACAGACCAAGATGTTTTTGGAAGGAATGCATTACAAAAGGGTAGGTTGAGAATAACCACTTAAAAACAGAATTTTGGTTTTAGGAAAGGTCTTAGAGATAATATAGTGCAACCTTGTCATTTTATACCAGAGAAAATCAAGACCCAGAAATGTTAAGTTACTTACCTAAGACAAGCCTCTGAACCAAGTTAAAATCTGACTCCCACACTATACTTTTCCACTGCAACTCAGTGGTGTTGGGATCATCTTTGCGTGGAAATTCTGACATCATTGCCACTTGAATTATGTACTTCAGTAATAGGTCTTCCTACCTTGTGAACTTGTAAATAGTATAAACTGCCATAGTAGATCTTTAACTTTATGTAACAATTGTTAGACCAGTAGCAATTATTTTAGGTTTTTTTGTTGTTGTTTTGATATTTGATTTTTAATTTTTCTCTCCTTGTTCTGGTAGAGAAGAGACAGATAGAATTTAGACACTGAAAAAGACCTTAGCAGCTATCTAGTTTCAGTCCCTTTATTTTATAGATGAGAAAGTTGAGAGCCAAAGAGGATAAGTCACTTGTCCAAGGTTACACAGCTATTTTTTGCCAATGTTAGAACTAGAACTTATGACTTCCACACCTGTGTCTTTAAATTTAAATTTAAAGACATTTCTAACCCATAATTTCAGTTGCAATTAATTCAAAGACTGCCTGTAAAGGAATTCATTTTGTAAATTGTTATTAATTCTGTTGTAACATTCTACAGCCATTAAACTCAGAACTAACTCTAAAAGTCTATTCTACGAAGTGAGAAAATCTTAGCAAGAAAGAAGAAGGGAATTATAAAAAAGCAAGGTGTTTATCTGTTTAGCTATATTCTAGCTGTGGTCAGATGTTATTAAACTAATAAGCAGTAAACTTCTGTCAAAATATTTTTTAATATCAAATTCAGTTCATAAAGGAGAAAAGAAGCCTTTTTCCTTGCTCTTTAAGAGTGTAATTACACTGTGAAAGTAAGCAGCTCTCTTTTTCTCTAGGTATTTCTGAACAAATAGTGACATTTAGAGTTCAAACAAGCAAGCTATCACTGATTTTTTGAGTTAGAAACAATGACAGACTTCCTTACTATGGGAAAATTTAGAGTTCATGTGACATACAACTTTCATTTTTTATCGGAAGTAAAAACTGAGGTGTTGTATTTATTTATTCTTAAGTCCATATGAAATGTTCAGAGTGTCTATACCAAATTAGTATAAATACTATAGTATGTATAGCATATACACTGTATAATGCTGTATTTTAGAAAACTACCCAACTCAGGTTTGTTTTCCTTTTATTCAGAAGCATAATATGCTCTTTTTAGTTGAGTTTTTAGTTATTATACTAAAATAAAGAGGTTACTAATTGGTGCAGATACCAACGTGCCTAACTATTTTCACAGCATCACTAATTGATGTCAGAGACGTGGATTTGGCCTCAGATTCCTGTTTTAAGAACCACAATGCAACCTATTTTTAATTTCTGGACTAAGTGGCCAAGTCCTGTGCATGAATCTCATGCATCTTTGGCATCTAGCACAATGTCTGGCACATACCTGATACTGAACAGATGTTTTTTAAACTGAATGTCCCTAGGGAAGCCCTTCTGACCTTTGGCTGCAAGATAATATCCTTTCAAATAAATAAATAAACACCTTTTACACCTGAACTAACCTAACCAGCTTCAAATCACTAATCATATAAATTTCTTGAGAGAATTGCCTGAGTACAACTTAAGGCAGTTCCTGTGATATTGTGAAGTATGTAATAGTGTAAGGTGCCCTCTGTATTCAGTTCACCAAAACTACTCGGAAACCTTAACTTAATGTTATTCTCACCAACTAAACTTTCTAGATCTTATTCTAAGGGCCTACTCAATATGAAAATTCATTCTTGTCTGTTTAAAACTGCCCCATTGACCATGTCATAAACTGGTAATTCTTCCTACTTCATCTCACAGCATTATTCTTCACAAAACTTCTGAGGTCCAGAACAATGAATGACTCTTACCCACTCTTTTCCCACCACATTCCTGTTTTCTTCAATCCTTTTATATGCCAGTAGTGAACAACCTTTTCTGCAAGTGTAGAAAATTAAATATTTTCAGAACTATATATTAAAATATTTTTCAGCCATTTATCACAGGAAAAACTTTATCTGCACTCAGACTTTTTTTTTTTTTTTTTTTTAATTTTATCATCCCCAAAGGGTATCCTTTTTGGCTAAAATTTCAGCACCTACATAATTCACACCCATTGTAGTTGTTTGCAGGCTGGCTGGTTAGCTCACTTGGGAGAGGCTGGTGTTGGTAACACTAAGGTCACAGGTTTGGATCCCCCTACTGTCCAGCTACTAAGAGAAAAAAAGTGCAAATATTGTTGTTTGTTAATAGTTTTTGTTTGGAGGCTGGCTAGGGATTGAACCAAGGTCCAGGGTTCAGTCCCTGTACCAGCCACCATGCTCATGTATCAACTCCACACTCTAACCGGCTGAGCTAAGTGGTCAGCCCTGCTAATAGTTTTCTGAAGCTTGTTTATTTTACCCTTCTTTCTTCTTAACTAATCTTCTAGCTGCTTAGTATTAAAGTGTGTGATGTCTTACAGTACATCACAAAACAAGAGATATTTCCATTGCAAATAAGATAGACAGCTAGGTCATTAAATTTTATGTTGAGCTACTTTTCTCTTCTTAGAAATCACCATAGCAAGAATTTGAATTTTATTGAGAAAATGGAGGGGGGTTATTGCAAAAGAAGCTAAGCAGAATTTACAAAGTTTAGCTTTTAAACTTCTTATCTTTACAAAATAACATGAATTTAAGGATCTCACTGTAAGAACCAAGCTTCAAATAGGTCTAAGAGTGACCATGAATTCAGGGGTATATGTGGTCACCCATGACATGAAGGGTGTAGAGATTTCCTTTGTCTTCTAGATGAAGCCTTATGTGCCCAGAGTAACTGGAAAGCATTGTGTAGACCCAACTAAACATTAATCTTTCACATCATAACTAGAAAATCATAGTATCTAATTTGGTGAAGAATGTTTTTTCTGCAAATTTATTTACATGAAAACATTTTCAAGACACACAATTAGACTGAGTAAGACTTCTGGAGAAACTCTTTTGCTGCCCATACTTTAAATCCTGCCCTCGGTGAATGTTAATAAATCCCTCAGATACATTTTCCTTTATTCTCAAAGTATAGCCTGTTCTGTTTTTAAAAGGGATAACCCTTTACTTCTTCAAAGTACAGACCTTTTAATCTCTTGGATATTGCGCTAAAGCTTTTTTTTTTTTTTTTTTTTTTTTTTTTTTTTC
>NW_007735356.1:4164-4399 GCF_000696425.1 Galeopterus variegatus | reverse complement strand
GTATGTGGGATCCGACCCCCCGGCGGGAGCGCCGCCGCACTTCCCAAGCGGCGCACTGTAGCAGTGCGCCACCGGGCCGGCCCCGCACTAAAGCTTTTTAATTAGGTAATTTTCTAGGTTTTTCAATTCATTTTTTAAAACAAGATTTTTTTTTTTTTACTTTTTATCTTTTTTCGTGACCGGTAACGGGATTGCAACCCTCGGTGTCGTGCCCGTACCGCGACCGGCAACGGGA
>NW_007735356.1:2562-4075 GCF_000696425.1 Galeopterus variegatus | reverse complement strand
AGTGAGCAGACCGGTCTCTATATGGGATCCGAACCCTTGGCGGGAGCGCCGCCGCACTCCCTAGTGCTGCACTCTACCGAGTGCGCCACCGGGCCAGCCCCTAAAACAAGATTTCTTTATTAGCAGTCATTCTGATAAACTCTTTCTCCTAAGGAAGCAGTCAAGCACAGTGTAAGACCTTTTGCTTGTTTCATTGTTCTCTTCCTGGTCCATCATTCTGTAAAATTCTGGTATTGATCATATTATATAAACTTAAATTTTTTTCTGGTGTTAGTGCTTGTGAAAAAACTTTTTTCACACCTGAATGAGAAGGAAAAAAATATTGTAGTTTAAGGTGTAGCTATATCTTTAGTCATTTTTCCTTTCCCAGAATAAATATAAAGGTAAGTTTCCTCCTATACTTTAAAATGATTTTGCTATTCTAAACTGTATGTGTATGCAAGGAGTAGCTTGCCTTGCTATGTAATTACTGTTAGAAGAAAAGAGATGTGCATCCAAAACAAAGAAACTTTAATCAGCAAGGCAGCCTTTAATTACAGTGAGAAAATTGGGGGTGGGGGGTTGGGGGAAATAGGGAGTGACCCAGGACCTAATGTTAAAATTAGAGCAGAGAGAGGAGACATGAGGCAGTTTCTAACAAAATACCGACTGAGCTGGTGCAGCCCATGAGTTCTGAGAAACAAACATAGCTAAAAGGTGGAGTTGACAATTGTGTTGAAAGTGATGAGTGAATAAAAATAACAAAGAAAACGTAATAGAAGAGCCCAGTGATGTGTGAGAGAAAACTGAAAACATTATTGAGGGGCTGTCAGGATGCCGTTTCTGGCGCTGGCCTCACCTTGCAGGCCTCTCCTCTGCTGTTGTGCACAGCTCCAGACAGAGATGAATAGTGGCCAGACTTGGAAGAGGGCACGGGCCGAGATGAAACAGAGGACATACTCCCTCTACAGACAAGATACCCATAGAGGAGGTCACGTTAGAAGAGCGGCTGAAAGGTGGTAGAACAGTGTAAGTGAGCTATGGCAGATGCTGAGAGCTTGGAGCAGACGACCCAATCATTGGTGGAGGCAGCAAACTCCTCCAGCCCCTGGCATTCAGGGCTTCTGTAAGGACTTGTTGGAAGTTGCAGACATTTTGGGGAAGGCAACACAATGTGTTCCAGAAGAAGAGATTAAAGACAATATAACCCTCACCGAGAACTTCTGTGAGGGTCTTGTAATGAGCGAGGCCCAGAATTCAGAAGGCATTCAGGGAGCACGGCTTACTCAAGTTGAACCTTGTGAAAGCCAAGTTTGACTGAGGCCTTGTTCCACATGCTGGAAGAGGGGAAGCAGCCAGCACAGTGGTTCTAGTTACTAGAAGGTGGAGTACAAGCTGCATCGGCGCCCCTGAGACCCACCCTGTTGGGATGGTGAAGGAAGCTTAGCTGCCTCTTATAGGGTTGTTTTTTTTAAAAAATCACTTGCTATAACTCATGAAAGGCTAGATCATCTTTTCTCATCTATGAATGCTT
>NW_007735356.1:0-1993 GCF_000696425.1 Galeopterus variegatus | reverse complement strand
AAAAAATCACTTGCTATAACTCATGAAAGGCTAGATCATCTTTTCTCATCTATGAATGCTTTTGACCTTTCCCCAAACCTTTTTGGAAAACCTAAGTAACCACTGGTTAAACAGAAAATAAAGCCAGTTGCTCAACTGCATAAATGAGCCCTAATTCAGAAGTCTGGTTCACTGATTTTTAGTACCACATGTTTAATAGTTCCACATACTTAGAGAAGAGGGCCAGCAGGCCACCACGGGACCTCTAGAGTATCATGAATAATGCTATATCTGTGATGTCAAAGTATTTTAAACGAATGAAACATCTTCAGGAATTTTGCTCTTTGGCTACCTGGGCACTCCTACAGTGTGTATCTTTTGTGCAGCTCATTGCAACATGCAAGTTACTGGAATATTTAGCCCGCTGCACATTTTATTTAATGAAGGAAAAGTAAGAGTTGAAACATTTTTCTTACTAAAAAAATTTTATGATGACCTTTGTGAAGAACACATGTGAGTTCATTTCACTATCTAGCTGTGAAAGATGATCTACTTCTGGCTTTTCTTTGGAGATGTGAAATGAACATATGTACCTTAACAGCTCTCACCACCTTTTTTTTGTTTTTGCGAATAATTGAGTTTGACAAAATCAGTACAGTCATGCATTGCTTAACAACTCGGATATGTTCTGAGAAATGTGTTAGGCAATTTCATCGTTGTGCAAACATCACAGTGTACTCACACAAACCCAGATGATGTAGCCTACTACACACCTAGGGATGTGGTATAGTCATTATAATCTGATGGGACCACCTTCATATATGTGGTCCATCGTAGACCAAAATGTCGTTATGTGACACATGACTGTACTTTTGCTCTGTTTGATTCATCTAAATGTAGAAATGTTTAAATGTATATTCAACTAGTTACTAATGACTTCAAGGTATATTCCCTAGTGAGGTGGACTTTCTCAAAATATAAGGACTGCATGCTTGGTATACTTTAAATGTTAATGTTTAACTTTTTAATTTTATTCAAGAAGATTAAAGTCCTCATATATTTGTTTTACTAAAAAAAAATTATGGAAGGCAACAGAAATTAACAATACAAAAATATGGACATTAAATCTAAAATCTAAATAGATTAGAGTAGGGAGACATCCGGCAAGGGAGGCGGAGGCTCCACAGAAACCACACACCCTGTGGGGCCGCCACTGCGTGATCCAGCACGTAGGCTTCACTGCAGGCACCCGGCTCCATTCCCAGCCCACCCTAGTGCACTTGGAGAAGGTAGACGTCTGGCAGGGAAGACGGGAACTCCACAGGGACCACACTGCTGCTGCGCGATCCAGCAGCCCGGCCCAATGCGTACGGAGCACAGAAACGTCCAGCAAGGGAGATAGAAGCTCTGTAGAGTCCAGACACCCTGTGGGGCGAGGGGGCTGCCGCCGTGCGATCCAGCAGCAGGTAGGCTTCACCGCTGCGACGGCTCCATCCCAAGCCTGGCCTAGCCCGAACAGAGCAGGGAGACACCCTGCAGGGGAAGGGGAAGCTCTACAGAGACCACACGCTCTGTGGTGCTTCGGCGCATCATGGCAGCCTGTCCAGACACCCTGTGGGGCGAGGGGGCTGCCGCCGTGCGATCCAGCAGCAGGTAGGCTTCACCGCTGCGACGGCTCCATCCCAAGCCTGGCCTAGCCCGAACAGAGCAGGGAGACACCCTGCAGGGGAAGGGGAAGCTCTACAGAGACCACACGCTCTGTGGTGCTTCAGCGCATCATGGCAGCCTAGGCCAGAGCGCACGGAACAGGGAGAAGTCCAGCACGGGAGGTGGAAGCTCAGCAGAGACCACACACCCAGCGGTACCACCCTGTGATCCAGCAGCCCGGCAGAGTCCAAGCTGACTAGAGAGGTGGCTCCCCAGAGAGGCCCATGACCCGAGGCAACCACACACGCAAGGCATTAGTGGCCAACTGAGCAGTCACTGAGGTAGCCATACCAAATTGGCAACCACA
>NW_007735355.1:27505-79332 GCF_000696425.1 Galeopterus variegatus | reverse complement strand
GACCTAAAATTTAGTTACTACCTCCTTGGCAACACTTAGAGCCATCTTAAGTTCCAAGCAAACTACACTGGTTCATACACACATAAAACAAGTTTATTACACAAATTGTGGATTTTAGGAAAAGTATTTCTTTAGAAGAAAATTGATAAAAATTGGATGGGCTATGTAAAATGTTTTATGTTACTGCACTCTTTATGAAAACATTGGTTTATTACTCTTTTCCCCATCATGAAGTTATGTACCATAAATAATGGACTCATTGCAATGAAGAAAAAAATTTCACACATTCTAGAGAGAATACTTTCCAGTAATCTTACTCATTAGATATCTGATTAAAACTAGCAAGAGTATAATCAGCTAGAATCTTGAATCAATTACATATCGTAACTTTGCTATTCTCCCAGTGTGTGCATAAAATTGATACTTAACATCACTGACATTTGAAGTCTTTGAAAAGCAGCTCCTTTAGCTGCTTTTAAAAGTTTTAAAAATGCTTTTAGTATTCTCTCTAGTAGTTTCTGTAACTTAAAAATGTGCTGTTTTTCTTAAAATTTAATGAAAATTATTATGAAATAAATATTAATGTAAATCAA
Organism: Galeopterus variegatus; assembly: GCF_000696425.1. Taxonomy (NCBI): domain Eukaryota; kingdom Metazoa; phylum Chordata; class Mammalia; order Dermoptera; family Cynocephalidae; genus Galeopterus; species Galeopterus variegatus. Next base: position 78,739 of record NW_007735355.1, on the reverse strand, counting down.
TGTAAGTCCAAAAGACTTGTCCAATAAAATACATAGAAATGCTTGATCTGTCATTCACATTATATTTCTTATTTAAAATGGACCAAAGTTTATCATATGATGGCATTAAATATGGTTTATATATTTTAAATAACTTATGGTTTGAGAAATTTTATCTTCAACTGTAAGAGTCTCAACGTTTAAGATTCTGGGAGCATTAACTGATAAATTATTTTAAAGTTTTATCTACTAATTACTAATGACACTAAGACAAATTTAGCCTGCTGCATTTTGCCTGAAACAAAATAATACTAAGTTTTATTATTTTTCTTTCTAGAGTCAACTCAATTCAATTCAATACAATAAATATTTATTTAGTATATAATCATTTTTATAATTCAGGGTCTTCCACTTCAAGGAGGAGTTCATAAAGCCCTTAAGATGATGGGCACACATGTGAGTCAGACATTACAAGACCGTACTCAATAGAGTATTGTCAATCTCAGATTGACATGCAGCTGTGTGTGCATGCAGACACATATGCACACACCACAGTCACACACACACATGGAAGCTTCAAGAGTGAGCAATATTTGCAAACGTCTAACTCCACAAATAATTTTATGTCAGTTACTCTAAGTTTTTATTATAATTCAAGCTATTGCCAAGACCACAGTTTAGATGTATATTATTTTCACATGTTTTAAATCTTTTTTCACTTTAAATCTTCTGTGTTACACTTCTCTCTGTGTAATGGAGATGGAAAAAAAAAAGAATTACTCAAAGCAACATGAATGCAATGAGAAGCCCCAAAAGACTGCACCTCAGCAACTCCTCTGTTACAAGGAGAAAACTAGGTACAGCCCTGATTCAAAGTTAGCTTGTTTTTATTGTAAAAACAGGGAAGTTTCATAAGAAAAATCAGTTGATTCAATCATTTCGAAAGGACACAAAGACATGGGAAGTGTGACTAAAGTTATTTATGGCTAAGTATAGCTTAAAAAATAAAAACTAGTAACATCAGTAAAATTAACAATGTGACATTCTAAGGTACAGTTTGTGAAAAGCTAACTTGGTCAAACTGTGATCATTATCTAAAATATAACCTCTCCTCAAATGATTTAAGAAGAGTTACATCGTTATGATTAAATCTAAGTATAATTGTCTCTGAAGTTTTCACCAACAGACAGCTTGCCCTTAGGAAACATTTTTTCACATTTTTTCCTTCAGCAATTCTTTAAAATTTCTTAACAGGATTGGTATGACAACCACCTGATAGCTCTAAAATCATTAAAGTATACAATGCCACAACTAAGCAGTGTTTAGAGTTGATGAGATGGGCTGTTGCCCGGCTAGCTGTGAGCTATTGCCCCCTGGCTGGAGACTTTTGCCTCATACATGCATTACCTAAAAACCCTGTTCTAAAAATCAAATAAGAGTCAAGATTTCTAACCCTTTACACTTCTGGAAGATGGTATATAGTATAAATAAATTAGTAAAAACATGACACATAAATAATATTGTGATTTTTCATGAGATTTATTTAACTCAGGATTCTGTGGTTTAACAGCATCAGATGTTTCCACCCATGATTGCTTGCCTTAAAAGTGGCTCCAATGGAAGACAGCTCAGAGCAGTGGGCCCTCTGTTTTAAAACTAATTCATAATATATTGCTAGTTTTACATTTTTAAAAAATATTAATTGTGAAAAGTCTACAATTTAAAATCAAAACTAATAAACTGTGACTATCTGTCATCACGAGACATAAAAAATTCCTTCTCTTATTTTTTAAATGTTGTATGTGTAGAAATAATTTTAATTAATAACACCAAATTATTGATAGAGTTAGATTTAATCATAATCCTTTTATCAAATACAGTGAGCAGAAAGCCTTTTGGCAAATACTCGTTTTGATATGGAAGAAACACTATCTGTTTCTTGACAGTTCTAAATTTGCATCCCTAACTAGTCAACTACTAGCTATGTCACCTTGTCAAATGACAGCACTTAACAATATTTCAAGTTCATATTATCATCAGTATCTTACAAAATTTATGATTCAAAGTTTATTTAAGACAGTTCTGGTTTATGCTTGCTGTCTTGGTATAATTATTAACAGTTTCTCCACATTGCACTCTGAAAAGTGTCTTGGTTTGTATAATAAAGTATATAGTCACCTTATAGATATATGATGCATTAATAGCAGTACATAATAATTACTCTGATGCAGACACAGGAAGGATAACAAGGAGCAGAGAAGGGGAGTCTGTAGGAGCTTTTAGTGTCAGGGTAGATTTCTCAAACCTGAAGGGACTTTTGCAATTTCTTAAGAAATTGTGATGGCTTTAAGGGCAGAGGAAACAGGTTAAGAGCATTTAGGCACTGGGTCAGAAAAAACATTTTTGTTCATGTAAGCACTTGGCAGGAAATAGGTATATATGCAGGAAACAGGGCAAAATGAAGTTTGAAATTTCATGAGCTTAGATAATGAAGTGTGCTTATGTAAGCAAAATATACTGCAGCCTGAAAGTGATAAGAAACCACTGGAAGATTTTAGTCAGGATTGCAGCTGTAGAAAGTCCTATTGGTTCCATCTGTCAGGTCTCTCTGATTATGTCTCCCCTCTCACACTGCTAAAATAGGAAGCCTAGCCACAGTCACTGTCATCTGTACCACTTCAGCAGCTTCTGAACTGGCTTTCTTCCCTCGACTGCTGCTCCAAATGGCAGCCACACAATCCTGACTTAAGGAGTAAAGCAGCCTCTCCCCCGCTAAGACCTTCGGTGAATTATTATTACAGTTAAAAGATGATGACTCAACTGCCCTCAGTGATCTACCTGCCCCTTGTCAGTCTCTCCAACTTCATCTCCCTCCATTCTGCCACCAATCTCTTTTATTTTCCTCAAAGGACGTATTACTACAGAAATTATCTCATGTCTAAAGTGCATTTATTAATTTTTTTCTCACCAAAAAACCTCGAAGGGAAGAAGTCTTATCTCATTCATCATAGTTCCCCTAATTATCTCACAGTGCAATATGACAAGAATCCCCAAACTGAAAATGTTTTAATTCTTTAAGTTTCAGAATACGATGTCCACATTAATGATGTAAGAAGATTTTTAAATATATTTTAAAGATGCTGTGTGTGAGAGAGAGACCAAATTTGAAATTTCTTATAAAGAGAACAATATATGTATATGATGTTTAATAATTTTAGGCATATAGGTAAACAAAAAACACTAAATTATTCATATTTTAAATATGCAGTAGTATATGTTTATATAATGATTAAATACCCAATCTCCCATTAATACATCTATAATGGATATACACATAGAAAGTTCTTCTGGAATCTGTTGTTTAAACATGAAAACAGATGTATCAATCATAGTTTTTCAAGGAAAAAAATAGGAATTTGTATGAATAGCCTTAAACTATATTTGCCTTTTAACCCAGTAATTCTAACAACTCATTCTTAAATGATTGAAAATGTACAAGAGTATTTTGCTCAAAGATATATATTTAAGTGTAGTTTTAATAGAGATGAAAGATGAAAAATCTTCAAATTTTTTAAAGTAGGGGAAATATTAAATGTATTATAATACACCTAATGATGAAATATTACACATGTATAATGCGGGGATTTATCAAACTTTTTAATGAAGTAGGAAAATATTTATGGAATACATATGTGTGTATATTTGTATAGGCTTATATTTTAATATGTTTATGTATATATATCTATATCTATGAAAACAGAAAATAAATCTACCAAAATGTCTGTAATATGCATGTTGTTTACCTTTTCACTGTACTGAAATTTGGATACATTATACAATTGATGGATTTCATAATAACTGCCAGCTAGTTGGAGTCATGACATAGATGTGTGAAAATCTTCCTTAGAACCTTCTGGTGAAATCATGAAACTGTCACATCAAAGCTGCCTAAATTTCATGAAATAAGGCTTGGTGAGTGATTTGATTAAGGTTGATTTTTTTTTTCTTTTCATACTTTAGTTCAGATTTTTCAATTTGTATGATACTCATAAAGAGAAAACATACTAATAAACACCGTAAAAATAGAACATACAGGAAATGAAATGTAGGAACATCTGTTCTTAATATGGGAATATAAAGTTCTTCTAAAAGATCAGACATAATGTCATTTTAACTGTATCGAAGACAAAGATTGGCACATAAACAGAACAGCAAATTAAATTTTGAAAATTGAAAAGTGGGAAAAAGGAATAATACTAGAATACTACTTTATTGCCTTTGAGAAAGTTACATAGCTTAAATAGAATTTTACATAGATAGGCCAATAAACTTGTTATCAAATTCAAGGCTTGAATAACCCTTACTAGTTACAATTTTGTCAAACCACTGCTCTCTTATATTTGGTTACTTTCATTTGTAAAATAGGGAGATACCCACCCCACTAGATTTGGGTAAGTCTGTAAGTTAAATCACAGATGTTAAAGTTTTTTTAAAAAATATGAATTTTGTAGATAAGCAGATTATTTCTCTTCTCTATTCTATTATATATTTATATTATACAATAAATATAACATTTGAGGTTATTAAATTAAAAAAATATTATGCATAAATTATCTAAATATTGGGAAATGTAATCAAACACCTAATTGAAAATGACTCCTGAATCGTATAGATTTAGTGCCATGAGGCCCTCACCTCAAGAAATACCACTTTTCTTTACAGATTTTTATAGGATAACTTAGGTAACATAAAATTTGCCCATTGTAGGGCCGGCCCAGTGGCGCACTGCTACAGTGCACCGCTTGGGAGTGCAGCGGCGCTCCCGCCGAGGGTTCGGATCCCACATACAGACCGGTTCCTGCTCACTGGCTGAGCGAGGTGCGGACGCAACACCTAGGGTTGCGATCCCGTTTCCGGTCCTGGTCCGGTACGGGAGCGACACTGAGGGTTGCAATCCGTTGCTGGACACGAAAAAAGACAAAAAGGAAAAAAAAAAAAATTTGCCCATTGTAAATGCACAATGAAGCAAGTTTTACTAAATTTATAGAGTTGCTCAATCATCACCACAATCTAGTTTTAGAACATTTCTATCAAATCAAAAATTAACACCTCCCTTTGCAATCAATGACTACTCTTACCCTAAAACTTTGAAAACCACTGATCTGCTTTATATCTCTATAATTGTGCCTTTCCTGGATATTTTATTTATATCATCATACAGTATGTGGCTTCTTTCACTGGATAGTGTTTTAGGTTTATATATGTTTCAGCATATATCAGTAGTTTGTTTATTTTTGTCCCTGACTACTGTTTCGTTTCATGCCTATACTGCGGATTTTTAACCATTCACTAGTTAATGGACACTTGGTTTCTTTTTAGGTTTTGGCTATGATAACTAGTGCTGCTGTGAAAGTTCACGTATGTGTCTTTGCATGGACTTGTGTTTTCATTTATTTTGGTAAGTTTCTGTGAGTGGAATTATTCATTTTATGCTAAATTTATGTTAACATTTTTAAGAAATTTCTAAACTGTTTCCCAAAGTAACTGTACAATTTCATATTCCCACCAGCAATGCTGGAGGGTTCCACTTCTGCACATCTTTATCTACACTTGGTATTTTGTGTCTCCTTTATTATAGCCATTCTAATGGGTGTGTAGTAGTATCTTATGGTGATTTTCATGTGGATTTCTCTAATGAGTAATGATACTGAACATCTTTTAATGTGCTTCCTAGTCATTTATACAACTTACTCAGTAAAACGTCTATTCAAATCATTGGCTTATTTTATTTGGGTGGTTTGCTTATCATTGAGTTGCAAGATATTTATATATTCTGAATACAAGGCCTTTACCAGTCATACACTTTGCAAATATTGTTTACCAGTGTATGCCTTGTATTTCTCTTACTTAATTTTGTCTTTTGAAGGAAATTTTCATTATGCTAATAAAGTTCAAATTATTTATTTTTTCTGTATTGGATTATCATTTTTACGGTAATCTAAGAAGTCTTTGCCTAATGCAAGATCATGAAGCCCTTCTCCTATGTTCTTTTCTAGAACTTTTTTAATTTTAGGTTTTACATTTTGGTCTATAATTAATTTTTATTTAGTTTTTGTATATAGGATAAATAATTTTATTATTGTTATTATTATCATTATCATTGCTATCATAATTATTATTATTATTTTCATTGGGTAACTAATTTCCTAGGGCACTTTTGTTGAAAATGAGTTGGCCATAGGTGTATGATTTATTTTTGGACCGTCAATCCTCCTCCATTGATCTATTATGCTATTATTGTAGCAACAGTATACCATATTGAATACTATGGAAATGTGTATAACTGTTTTTCTGTGCTTGGCCTAGCACTATATTTTGGGAGCAACAAACTTGTTTCTTATGTTTCACAGGTTCACATATGTAGTGGAATTGTGTTTCATGATGGATTATACTTAGAGCCTGCAGATGTTGGACTTGCCATTCTCCATAATAGTAGAAGTTAATTCCTTAAAATAGATCTCTATGTATTTACACATTCTATTGGTTATATTTCTCTGGAGAACCCTAATACACATTTTAACAATTTCTATTTATGATATAAAATAATTTAAAATAGTTAAATATACAAGCTTAGCTACTGTATTACTTTATCTCCTCTGCTCCTCTGGTGTTGTATTATTTGTATATATATTACATCTCTATATATTACAAACTCATTTTTATAATTATTACTTTGTATAAGTTGAGTTTTTTAAAGAAGCTGAGAGAAGAATAGAAGGCAGGTATATATTTATTAAGTTAGTTGTATTAAACTTACATTTACCCCTTTTTTTTCTCTTCATTTCTTTTTGTGAATTTGAGTTACCATCTGGTGTCATTTTCGTTCTGTGATACACTTTTGTTCCCACATTCCACATTTATTTTGTTGTTAAGCATCTTACATTTCTACATAAGCCCAACATACAATTATATACATATTGTTTTATGTAACTGCACTTTAAACCTGCTGAGAAGAGAAAGAAGATATAATTAATTTTACAGTCTTTTGTAATTGTCTACATAATTTTCTTTACTAATGCTCTTTGTTTGTGTGGATTTGAATCATCATCTTCTGTCACTTGCTTTCAGCCTAAAGAATTTATTTTAGTAATTCCTATAAACCAAGGCTAGGAATTAATTCTCTCAGTTTTTGTTTATCTAGGAATGCCTTTATTTTGCCCTAATTTTTGAAATATAGTTTTACAGAATATAAAAATCTTTGTTGATAATTGACAGTTTTGTTTTGTTTTGTTTACTTTTTACTTCCAGTGGTTTTAGTATGCCTTCCCACTACCATTTTGGTCTTCATTGTTTATAACAGGAAGTCAGCTGTCCATCTGATTAAAGTAATTTTTGTTGTTAGTTTCAAGATTCTTTTTTCTTTGCCTTTTAATGTTTTGACTGTGATGTGTCTGAGTGTGGATCTCTATGCCATTGGCCTACTTGGAATTCCATGAGCTCTTTGAAAGCATAAATTAATGATCTTTCATCACATTTTGAAAAGTTATTAGTTACCATTAAAGAAAAGAAAAAGTCTGTTCTTTTCTTTCCCCTCTACTTCTGAGACTCCAGTGTGTATATGTTAATGCACATAATAGTGCCTCATACTTCTGTGAGTCTTTGCACATTTTTCTTTATAGATTTTCCCTCCTCTCTGATATTCAGATTCCATAATCCCTACTGATCTATTTTCAAGTTCACTGATTCTTTTTTTATGCCAGTTATTTCCATATACATATTTTTCATGTTATTATCATTTACTCTAACTACTTCAAGGTCACTGCTGAGTTTGATCCTTCACTTTTAGCACATATCTGCCTTCATATATAAAGTGATTTTTGTAGACAAAATATAATTTTGATCCTTTTTGAAAATATCTTTTTTTAATTAAAGTTTTCAGGTTCTACATGTTTAATGTTCTAATTTATATTATTTAATACACCATCATGGTAGTTATTTTATATTTGTACTATTTAGTTTTATTTTGATTTCTTTTTTCTGCCCTCTGTTTAATAAAGTGAATGTTTTGTAAGATTCCATTTTATTTTTATTGTTTCTATTGCTTTTTATGTATACCTTTTTGTTTTAACACCATCATGGTAGTTATTTTATATTTGTACTATTTAGTTTTATTTTGATTTCTTTTTTCTTCCCTCTGTTTAATAAAGTGAATGTTTTGTAAGATTCCATTTTATTTTTATTGTTTCTATTGCTTTTTATGTATACCTTTTTGTTTTATTTTTATTGGTTGTACTAGATTTACAATGTGCATCTTTAAGATATCACTATTTACATTCAAATAATATTATGCCACTTTGTATGTAATATACATAAAATGTACATATACAATGATATACTTTCATTTTCTCATTTGTGATTTGCACTAGATTGAATACTGTCCCTCAAAAATTCATCTCCATGCAGAATTTGTGAAAATAACCTTATTTAAAAATTGGATCTTTCCAGATGAAATCAAGTTTAGATGAGTCCATACTGGATTAGGGTGTTCTCTAAGTGTAATAGGACTGGTATCCTTTATAAGAAGCTGGCGATTTGAACAAAAATACACACACACACAGAAGGAAGCCAGATATCTGAAGATAGAGGCAGAATGTAGACTCAGAGTGATGCAGTAAGTCAAGGAATGCCAAGAATTGCTGGCATCCACTAAGGATAGAAGAGAGGCATGGAATAAATTCTTCCCTAGAGACGTTAGAGGGAGCATAGCCCTGCCCCTGACTCTTTGATTTCAGATTTCAAGCTTCCACAGAACAAATTGCTGTTATTTTAAGTCACAAGGTTTTTTGATAATTAAAGGCAACCCTAAGACACTTATACATGTTTTTTATATAACGATCAAATCTTTTACTTTTATAATTGTTTTAAACCCTACAAATACAATGTTATTATTTATGGATTTTTTATTTGTACATATTTATGAAGTACAACGTGATATTTTGATACATGTATATATTGTGCAATGATCAAATCAGCATAACTAGTACATCTATCATTTTAAGCATTTATCATTTCTTTTTGATGAGAACATTCAAAAACCTCTGTTCTAGCTATTTTGAAATATAGAATACAATATCGTTAACTCTAATTGTCCCACTGTGTAATCGAACACCAAAGCTTACTCCTCTTATCTGACTGTGACTTTGTGTTTGTTAGCCATTCTCTCACCATCACTCTTCTCCAATCTACCCTTCCCATTCTCTTTTAAATACTGTTCTGCTTTCTATTTCTATGAGAACGTTTGTTTTTTAAATCTTATGTGTAAATGAGGTCATGCAGGATTTCTCTTTCTGTCCCTGGCTTATTTCACTTAATATGATGTCCTGCATCTTCATTCATGTTGCTGCAAATATCTAAGACATGGAATCAACCTAAATGTCCTCAACTATGGATGAAAGAAAATGTGCTATATATATATACACAATGGAATACTATTTAGCCATAAAAAAGAATAAAATACTGTTATTATTTCTGTTTTAAATAAAGAAGACATGGAATCAACCTAAATGTCCTCAACTATGGATGAAAGAAAATGTGCTATATATATACACAATGGAATACTATTTAGCCATAAAAAAGAATAAAATACTGTTATTATTTCTGTTTTAAATATTTAGACTATTATCTTTGAATATAATTAAAGACTAAGAAAAATATTTTATATTTATTTAAATAGTTACTTTTTTACATTACTTGTTCTTTCATGTTAGGTCCAACTTTTCAATTTGTTTGGTTTCATTTTATTTCTGCCTGAAAACTTCCTTTACAATGTTTTATGTTGTAGGTTTTTGGGTAATAAATTCTCTCAACTTTTCTTCACCTAGAAAAATTTTTATTTTATTTTTAAATTTTGAGAGATATTTTAGCAATTATAGAAATATAGATTAACAGTTTTCCCCAGCACTTTAAAAACTATTGTCTTCTGCCTTTCATAATATTTGTTGAGCTTTTTGTATGTAATTCTTAGCATTCAGAAAAGACTCAAGAAATCCATATGCATATTTCAACTCTTTTCCTGTATAGTTTCCTTCTCTTCAGAGCTCTTCCCTGCAACTTCTATAGCTCAAGTTCTACGGTTTTGCCAGTAAGTCAGTGTGCAAATATGTTCTTATGAGTTTTCCCTTTTTAGATCAGCATCCTAAAGTGTGTTTCCTGGAAGAAAGTTAAGGCAATGGTAGGGATCATTTGTTTGTTTTGTTTCAGTCAAGGACCAAAGTCTTGTGTTGCTTTTTGTATAATGTCAGAAAATAAATTTGGTCTAGCTTTTTAGGTTTTGTTTGTATTTTTTCTTATTTTACAGAGATACGTTTATATGGTCTTTTTTAGACCATAGCCAATTATGATTGGAAGCTGAAGTTCTCCATCAAATCATTTCAGTTGAGTCATTCTCAATAACTGAGTAATTTTAATTATTGAGTAACATTTCACTTACTTCAAAAAATAGTGTCAATAAAGTTACTAAGTTGAGATAAGATCATTAAATACCAAGAAATTTATCCTCGTATTTTAGCTACTCTTACTCAGTTTTAACTAATGTATTGTTAAACAAATATCTTAAGAAACTTTGACATCAAGTAAATGCTATTTTGTGTTTACCTAAAGGGTTAGCCTATTTTTTCTCCCAATACTTTATATATAAATTCTGATAAACTCTGAATAGGCTAGTAACATTAAATTCACAGTATTTTGTAAGTAATAGCAACACATGTAATAGTAAATATTTAAAAATAATTTATCTTGGTTAGATTTTCTGATTTATTACATTGTATTATTAGCTTAAATAAATTTAAATGATATTTAATGTAAGCAATTGGAGATTAAACCAAAGTAAATGTGTTGAGATTTGTCTACTCTATAATTCCAATTTTAGTTAATGAGAAATTTAAAAATTAAATAAAATATGTTAATTGGATTTATTGTTTACTGATTTTTAAAGTAATTTTAATGCTTCTGATTCTTAATAATTTAAAAAGTAATATCTGTAGTTCTTTTTGCATTTTGTGTTCTTCAAATTTCTGTTATCAAACACATAAAGCACAAATTAAATACTTTTGTAATCACCAAGTAACTAGATGTTATTTTAGCAAACCACCGTAATGGTGTAGAGTAGCCATTCTCTCATTATGGTCAGCGGACCATTGTGGATATGCAAGTCTCAAAACTCATCTCCTGTTTAGACAAAGATGAAATTTTTCATTTTTCAGTATGTTGCAAAGTGCAATGATGGTACAAAATCCAGAATAGTTAAAATTGCAATTACACAGGCATGAATCAAAGCAGTGACACCAAACTGTAACTGCAGTCAATTCATTTTTCATTGCCATACATTTAAAATACATTTAAAAATTCTAGTTCATGTAAGAATGCCCTAGATGATACATTAAATGCTTTTTTTAGACATCTACTACTGATTTATGCATTTTGATATTCTGTCTGATGAACTAGGGAGAATGCTTATGCTGAGTACCCGCTGTATATTGGATGCCTCCTCCCCATCCTCACTGAGACTTACTGCCCACTGTAACAGCCGAGGGTGGTAAATCCTATTATGATAATTGAAAAGTGGGGCCTTGAGGAAGTGATTAGATTATACGACCAAACCATAGTGAATGGATTAAAACAGTGGTCATGGGTGTAGTCTGGAGGGCTTTAAAAGGGGAGCATGAAGAGTCTGTCTCTCTCTGCTTTGTCATTTTTGCAATGTGATATCCTGCTGTCCCAGTCACCACGACTAAGGCCTTCACCAATGTGTTTCCTTTACTTTGTTCTTCTCAGCTTCCGAAACTGTAAGCAATAAATTTCATTTTCTTTATAAGTTATCCAGTTCTATGTATTTTGTTATAAGCAACAGAACTGGACCAATATAGTACCAATTATGATGGCTGTCTCAAAAAAGACCATTTGTGAACTATTTTGAGTTGCTAGTTGAACAAGCCATTATTTAATGAAATATACCTTTTACTTGAAAACATGAGAGAAAAGTAATACGATTATTTAGTAGAACATTTTTTGAGGAAATTAACAAGTGAGGCTGACACCTCACTCATTAAACAAAACAAAGGACAGCATTTATTATCAATGATGAAATTTAAGCTTTTGAGAAAAAATTAGAATTTTGGACATCCTGCATCTTCTACTGTGATCTTGGCAATTTCAAATGCTTAATAACATTTTCTGATGGAAAGGGTAGTGATATTAATAAATGTGAATGTTTTATATGTTATTCTGTGTGAAATCGGAAAATTTGTATAACTCAGTGAACCAATACTTTCGAATTATGCATAGGTAAATGATTCATTCAAAGTTCAAAACAAATAAACAGATTATAATGTAAAAGACTACTAAAGTTCCTTCTACATTTTCAAATCCTATATTGCAATTAACTTATAAGGAACTATTACTTGTTAAATTTTGGTAAAAATCAAAGAGTATCCACAATTACCTGAAAAAGTCATTCCTAACTATTCAAACTATAGGTGCTCTCCTGTTACAGTGGTGTGACTTACATTTTTTTTGCCTATATGATGGTGCAAAAGCCATATATGTTCTGTAGAAACCATATTTCAAGTACTCATTCAATAATTCTGTTTTTCATTTTCAGTACCATGTTCAATAAATTACGTGAGATATTACTTCATTGTAACATATGCTTTGTGTTAGATAATTTTCCCCAACCATAGGCTAATGTAAGGTTCTGTGTAAGTTTAAGGTAGACTACACTAAGCTAAGTCACATGTTTTGAATGCATTTCAACTTATCATATTTCCAGTGTACTATGGGTTCATCAGGACATAACCCTGTAGTAAGTCAAGGAGTGCTGTGGTTTGAATGTCCCCCAAACTCATTGAAACTTAAGCTCCACTGGGACAGTGTTAAGATGGTGTGAAATCCTGTTACAATAATTGAAAGGTAGGGCCTTGAAGAGATGATTAGATTGTGAGGACTATGCCATTATGAAGATTGATCCATTCATGACATAAAGGGCATAGTTCTGATGGCTTTAGAAGGAGAGCTAGTGAGAAGCTTAGTTCTCTCTTGTTCAGCAGTTTTGCCATGTGATATCCTGTGTCATTGTAGAGCCACCAGAAACAAGGCCTTCACCAGCTGTGTTCCCTAGACTTTGGACTTCCCAGACTTCAAAACTGTAAGAAATAAATACTATGTCTTTACACGTTACCCAGTTTCAGGTATTTTTGTTATAAGCACAGACTAATATAAGAAACATCTGTTCATATCAATAATTGGGCAGATTTTCTCCAAATACTTCAACTAAAACAACATATTGAATGCAGAAACAGATATGAGAATCTACATGACTTCATATTATTTACAAAATGTAAAACAATGCCACTCCAAATACTTTATTTTGGAAAATGCAGTTATTTCTCATAAAATTATGTTATTTACATTATGATAATTATTCATAGTAGTAGAATAAATCTTATTATTGTTATTCTTCAATAAATTTCAAATGAATATTTTTTTTAAATTTCTGTTCTAATATTAATTTGGTAGATATTGATAAATACAACCCACATAAACAAAGGGTATTGTGGGTCCTCAATAAGTTTTAAGAGTGTAAATGTGTCCTGAGACAAAATGTTTGAGAACCGTTGGATTAGGCGGGTGGTAAAAAGTCAAATATTGTCCTGTAAACATCCCATACCTCATTCAGTGTACACGTATGTTGGGAAAATGGAACAATTTGGTCAGGTTCCCCTTGCCTCAGAGCCGGTTTAGGGTGGTTCCCTAAACATCGTGTGTGGGTGGAGTAAGTGGGACTGCACGGCAGCGCTTCTTTGGCTGGTGTTTTACTGCCTCTGGCACCCGCCCTGTGCCACCATGTTTTTCCAGACCTACAGATTCCAAAGACCATGTGGCTGGCTGCCTAGTTTATAGACCTGCATGAAGGGGTCTGGTGACCCAGCCTGGCATGGAGGGGTCTGCTGACCCAGCCTGGCATGTGAAGGGTTTGTGATCCAGTCTCTGAATGGGTTTGAGGGGTCTGGGAGCTCCAGACCCAGGCCCTAGCTCAACCATCGGCCCAGTTGGTGCAGGATTACCGGCAGGTAAAAGAGCCACGACAACTATCGTGGTCGCCTAGCTTTACAATTAGCATCACAAACAGGATTAACAGCTAGACAATTAGCGCTGTGAGGATTCCAGGCCTTAGCCATAGCTTAGCAGTAGCCAGACAACATATCATGTTTAAATTAAATCCCGTAAACCAAAACAGATTTTTGCTGCTTTTAGGTCACATCAATTTTCTGCCACTTCACTATAAGTTATTTAAAAACAAATATATTTTTATTTCAAATTTAGTAAACTATTCTATTGTACTATTATGATTTCTGTATTTTACAGAACTAATTGTTTTATGTTTTCTAAGAAAAATATTTTAAATAATCTTTAATTTAGTCTTAAACTTAATTCACTATAAGTTATTTAAAAACAAATATATTTTTATTTCAAATTTAGTAAACTATTCTATTTTACTATTATGATTTCTGTATTTTACAGAACTAATTGTTTTATGTTTTCTAAGAAAAATATTTTAAATAATCTTTAATTTAGTCTTAAACTTAGGCTGGGCTGTAGCACTGTGTCATTTGTTCTGCTAACTATGGTAAACAGAATAGGGAGGGAAGTTATATTATATCCCTTAGGTGTTTGCTTACAATGAGAAGGTAATGACAGAGGACAACAGAGAGCATAAAATATTTATGTACTGCCACTTGTTTTGCCCATTTGGGAAATCTATATTTTAACCATCGTATTTTATAATACCCAAGATCATGAGTCTACTGTGCTAAGAAAAAGAGAGTTTACAGAAGTAGAGGCTGAAAACACCAAGTGTATAAAACTTCTTAAAAGAGTACATCCTGGAGCTATAAAGAGAAAGAAAATGGCATTGGCAGAAAGCTAAACCAGCAACGATCTCCTTGCTTTTTACTTCATGTGCATTAAAACTTGTCTTTACATGTTCTTTTGTCTTCCTTATGGTATTTGATATACTTCCGACAATATTCTGTAAACTAATAATATCATGCTGTCTTATTTAGGCTGCTTTTTAAAAATTTAGTCTGAAAGATAAATGCCCAAGTTGTACAAAGAGTATTACTTTTTTCAGAATCCTGTGGAGTCCATTTTTTGTGTCAAAATATTTTATGTTCACCACCGCCCAGAGAGCCACTGGGCCCGTAATAACTTCGTGTAGCATACATTATACGAAGTTATACGAAAGGCTATAAAGAAGAATACAGCAATTTGGAATAATTTATAATTTTAAGAGTAATTATGTTGTCATCTTTTTTTAATTTATTTTTTAACTGACATGTATTGATTATACATATTTATGGGGTACAGAGTTATATTTCAATATGTGCATACAGTGTGTGAGGATCAAATAAGGGTAATTAGCATATTCATCATTTCAAAACTTTATCATTTTTTGGGTGTCATCTTATTTTTTAAAGCTAGAATATTGACATAAATATGAAAAGCCACAGAAGAAACTGACATATTATGTATATATAGGATATAGCAAATAAATTTCAATTTTATACAAAATTCAGTATATTATTGCATAATTCTTTATCCTTTTTTAAATTCAGGATAATAATTGTGTAGTAAAATTTTCCCTTTTTACTGTACATTTCTCTGAATTTTGACAAATGCAGTCATATAACTACTACCACAAGCAAGATATAAAACAATTCCATCAGTTCCACTCACCCCACTGCAACTCTCCCATAAACCTTCGTATTCAACCTTCCCCAACACTCTCAGCTCTTGTCAACAAGTGATTTGTTCTCTTTCCTGTAGTTTTGCCTTGTCCAGAATGTCATATAAATTGTATCATGTAATGAAATCTGACCATATGCTCCGATCTTGTGATCTTTTGGGTTTCTTGTCTTTCATTTAGCATAATTTATTTGAGATATTACACAGAATTTTGTTTATATCAAGAGTAGTTTTTCTTTTTTCTTTTTTTTTTTTTTACCACTGAGCAGTATACAATTTTGTGGATATATCTCTATTTATACATCTGTTAACCAGCTGAAGGAAGTTAGGATTGGTTCCATTTTGAGGGAAGTGACAAATAATGACACCATCGACATTCCTGTATTGGATTGTTTATCAGCAAAAGTGTTCATTTGGCTTAAAACCTGTGACTGAGAGTGTTTTTGTTTGTTTGCTGATTTTATGTTTAACTCTATAAGGCCACCAAACTATTTTTGAATATGACTATACCATTTTTCATTTCCTAAGCACTATATAAATATTCCAGGTATTCTACATGTTTGCTAACTTGGGATCATAAATTTCATTTTTAACCATTTAAATACTTCTGTAGTGTATCTTATTAATGTTTTCATTTACATTTCCCTGTTGATAAATGATGTTGAGCATATTAAGTGTTTTTTGCTATCCTTATGTCTTATCTTTATGGTTAACTATCTTTTCAATTCTTCTGCCAGTTTTTAATTGGATTTTGTACTCTTATTCTACTATGTTCAGGAAAGTCCCCCCAAATTAGTTTTTTTCACATTCTTCACAATATTTAAATTTTCTGCTAGATATTCATGAAAAAAAAAGACAGTCTTGAATCTTTTCTGGATAAACATTACGCATTTTTGCACAGTTTTAATATACAGGGTTGTAGTAATGCAAATTGTATGAAAGTACAGGAAGTTTGTATTTGTGGTTCTTTAGATTCTTTTTCTTTTCTTAACCATTTCAGTAAGTTACACAATAAAAAGTTACACTAGACATCTCATGTATTTCAATTATCAACACAAAAGACCTGCATTAGCTCTGTATTTACAGCTGTCACATTAGCACTTATTCTACACAGAAGTGAAAACTGATATCTGATTACAGCATCACACCCTCTAGACTAGTTGTGCCTGAGCATTTACCCATTAAAATGTACATATTTAATAAAAGAATTCACATTAATTTTTTTATAGTGGTATCAGGTGCTGCATGTTGGTTCTCAAGAAACATACTCTCTGAGTTGGAGTTTAAGATGCATGCTCTCTATCATGTAGTATCTTTCAAGTCAAAACCTGTTGAAAGAAGGAAGCATGACTGAGCAGGTGGAGAAGGAGATCTGCAGTGCAGGCCTAAAAGCAACAAACTCAATGCTCTCAGAAGTTCTGGAGCTAGAATATCCCTTCAGATTTGGAGTTAATTAGGCCAAGTTGTCCAGGCCTTTATCGGTCATTAGATATCGACTTCCTCAGTAATTTCACATCAAGAGTACTGATTTAAGCTTAAGGGATCGTGCAGAATATCTAATGCTTTGTCTCTTATCATTTTTCCATTATCATGGTAAATAGTTCTAAGACTCAGGTTTACCTATTTTGAATAAGCTGTTTAGTGGACACTTAAAAAAACAGTGGCTATTTAATTACTAATGCATGTTTTCTCAGTTACTGGAAAATCTTGTGGGCGAAGTCCTCTTTGAGACAGTGACTGGTATAAAGGGTAGGCAATACTATTTCTGTGATTGCCTGCAGGTGGGTAGACAGCCACATATTCAGAAAATTGGATTAGATTTAGGGACAAGCCTCCACCTTTGATTGATTATGCAGGTTTTATTCCACAATGGAAATTCCTGGAACTTGTCCCAACTTAAGAACTTTTGACACCCATTACAAAAAGGTTGTGATGAGTTAGGAAGTTATGTCTTTTCCCTGGGTAGGATGCTCTGTCTGCACAGGAACAGCTTAGCAGAGGACTTTTATTTTTCATGTTGGAGGAATGTCCTTGAATCAAAAATCCTAGGGGTTTGTGGAAACAAAGCAAAACAAGACAGCAAAAGTGGTGGTATTGCCAAAGTCTTCTGTCAGCTGTGGAATTAGCCATATATAATTATAATTCCATGAGATCTGAGGAGTATAAAAGATCAAATGTCTGGCTTTTTTTATTGGTAGTAGGACACTTTCTAGGAGCTTTTGTATGCAGGGACTCTCCACTCAATCTTGAACGTCTGTTGGTTACTTGGCATAAAGGAATATTTCCAGGTATAAAATATGCATCTGCTACATTCAAAGAAACCAACTTCTTTACTGTTGATATGTGAGGGTCTATTGGTTCCTTTTGTAATAGGTATTGAAATTTGATGCATAAGTTATATTGAGATAACGATAACAGGTGCTCAGTTTCTCTGGGTCCAATTTTCAGGACACACCTCTGAGTTTCAAGCCATTCCTCAAGATCTCAGGTTCCTCCTCTAGGCCTTCCCCTAGAAGAGAGTTACTGTTGCTTATTGCACCTATTTCTGGCACCAAATGGGGAGACTGAGACCACAACGGGCAGACTTATGCAAATCCAGTAGCTAAGCATGCTTAGTAAAAGGAATATATACAGGCTTATATGACCCTAGTAACCTAGCATACTCAGTGGAAGGGTGTTTAGACTTTGAATGACCTTCCACTAGGGGTGCTAAAGAGCACAGAATATTCTTGGAGATGTTCAGTGCTGTGAATCTGACCAATGAACATGCCCTGAAAGGAGACCAACTGAGCATGTGCAAGACTATGTTACATAACTGGAACCACTTCCTTACTCGAATATTCTTTAGATAGCATGAATATGTATTAGATAGTGAAACCATAAAAGCTGAATCCTGATAGGGGCTGTTGCTCACTCTTTCTGGGGCCAGCCTGCACTCTGCCTATGGAGTGTGTATTTCTTTCTTTTTGTATCAAACTTACTTTCAGCAAGAGGCTACTCACTCTCTTGAGCTAGTTTGCACCCTGTACTACACTTTAAGTGTATATTTCTTACTTTTGTGTTAAACTTGGTGTGGGCCCAGCTCAGTCTCTGGAGCTAGGCTGCACTTTCTCTGTGGAATCTGTATCTCTTATTTATTATATTAAACCTGTTCTCACTTTGTACTATGATTCTGCTCTTGAATTCCTTCCTGTGGCAGAGTAAAGAACCTAGAAAGAGGACAGGGACAGTAGAAGCCTCTCAAAACCTCTCCTCCAGCATCACTCTAACCTTGGGTTTTGTTCTCATTCTGGAATGGGCAGCACTTGGGAAGCATGAAATGCAATGCAAGAAGTTCTTCCTTCCTTCCTTCCTTCCTTCCTTCCTTCCTTCCTTCCTTCCTTCCTTCCTTCCTATACCTTTTCTGATGTGGTGGCCAATATAAAAATTTTATGAACGTAATTAAACATTTGGACACCAACTAGCAATCGATCAATGATACACTTTTAAGGGAATTAAAATACCTCTGCTGAAGGATGTCAAATGTATATTGCACGCCCTTCTTGAGAAAAGACATAGTGACATCATCATATCTTTTGACGAATTAGAAAGGAAGGCATTAGAATGATACACTTTTAAGGGAATTAAAATACCTCTGCTGAAGGATGTCAAATGTATATTGCACACCCTTCTTGAGAAAAGACATATTGACATCATCATATCTTTTGACGAATTAGAAAGGAAGGCATTAGAAAAGTCAAAGGCTGCATCCAAATGACTTTAGAGTCAGCAAAATATTGTCACTTTAGGTAACAATGGTCATTTTCTTCTTAAAGCCTTTGATAGTTTACAGTGCATTGCCAAATAGCAGTGACTTCCAGAAAATGATGTATATTACCCATCTTCCATAAATCTCATAAGAGAAGGATTTTTTTCCTCCTGGCATTAATTCATTGTATATCTTTGGCAGCAATAAGAAGTACAGAAGTTTTTGGCCATGCACTTGGGTAACCTTCTAGAAAACACCAGCAGTGTGTGGAGTGGACATGTTCAAATGCTATATTCACACACCCACACCTACAGACTAAACCATGTATTATATAAGCTTTCCAAAGAAGAGCAAGTATAGTCCACGGAAGTAATGATAATACTAATACTACTACTAATAACAGTATTATAATCATGATTGTAACCTCGTAAGGTTTAGTACTTGACAAATTCACCATGGTATTTAGCCTTCTACTGTAAAATGAATGGGAAATTGAGTTTCAGTCTTTGTCTTTATTTCTCTCTCTTGCCTCTGGCTGTAAAAGAAATATAAATTCTGTATTTTCACCTTAGCCTATCACCTTATATGAGGGTACTTCAAAGAGTTAATGGAAAAGTCGCATTAAAAGATAATACAAATTTTCAATAAAATTTTTGAAGACCTCTTGCATATATTTCTGCTTAGTGAATGTAACCAAATCCATTCTTGACTTATCTTTATCTGCCTTTTTGCTTTTCACCATTATGGCTTTTATCTGAGTTCATGACAGTAATACACATAAGTCCCTATTAGGTTCCAAAATATTTTGCATAGGGTGTATAGACCCAAACCACTATTGTTATGTGTCATTAAAGCAAAGTTGCACTTACTGGAGAAACTCAGAGCCAAAGGAAGCTCCTGAACACACATAATCTGGAAGCTCTAAATGTCCTGAAAAAACATTATTCGGGACTGGATATAGCTGGAAAGTCATGGAAGAATATCAGGAAAGAGAGTCCACCCTATGATAATTTACATGTTTACAGGAGACTTGAAGAGGGACAAGAAGCATATTTTCAACCATGTAACAATGACGGATTCCCAGTCAACTAGAAGACTTTGTCAGGACCTTACTGCTGGTATCATCCAAAAGCCTTACATTGTTCTGCTCAGCTAATTTTAATGTACAAAGCTATATGTTTATAAAGCTTCCACAGATAAACCCAGAGCCATCCAGATATGACTCTTTTCATTAAAAATTAAATTCATGGATTAATGAAATATTTGTCATAGTGATGCTTATAAAGTACCAATAGGAAGGAAACAAATTAAAAGTATACTGTAGACTTTCATCTTAAAACTTAGGGCATATCTTAACAACAGACTATCTATGTATCTCTTGCCACCTATCTACTTACCTATATAATTAGTATTTCTATATGAACTGATGTGAAAAGAAACATGACTCAGTGAAGTGTTCTATGTAACCCTTCCACTTATGTAACTATAAATGATAGATTGGGAAATTAGAAAGATGGATGCATACTTGCCAAGAAAATATTAAAGTACATTTTAAATGTAGCTACATCTGAGAATATTAAGAGAATGTGGACATGGAAGAAATATTTCCCTTCATTGAGTACATTTTCTGTAATATGGACTTTTTAACATGTTTAATGTGCTGTTATTTCACTAAAATAAGCAAAACTCATCAGGGCCCAGATCCTGATTTCTAATACCATTCTCCAATGAAATGAACCAGTTCCATGGAGAAATAGCTGGTTCTAGGGCTGGGGAATGGAAATTCAAAGAACATGGAGCATCTTGCAAAGCCAGAAAGCAAGGAAATATTCAGTAATAAAGGTATTTTAAAGGGACACAGAAGCTTTAAAGGTCATTTTCTGATGTCCAAAGCTGGAAAATTGTGAGCACTAAAATAACTAATATAGTGTTGTATTATAATTCAAAGTATAAAGTAAATACCCATGAGTCAATACTAATACAAATAGGTCAAGATGGAGGACTAGACAGTTCCTAGGATCACTCTCTCCCACAAATCAACTAATTTGCAACTATTGAGAGCAACAACAGGAAGCCCAAAAGCCATGCTGGAACAGGCAGGATCTGTGTGTTATGGAACCCCCAGCCCACCGCCCAGAGAGCCACTGGGCCCACATGCCCAAAGTTAGCTGCACCAGAATAAGCAGGTACTGCAGGACCCCCAGCCCAGGCCAGTCCCCACTGCCCAGAGAGGCCTGAGAGCCACTGGGTTCACATGCCCCAAGCCAGCTGTGCCAGAACACGGAGGTGCATGGGACCTGCAGCCCAGGCTAGTTCCCAGTGCCCAGAATTCACAGTCCCATCAAGATACAGGCCAGACATCAAGGTGGAATGAGCAGACTATGATACCCCCTGCTACAATGAATAAACACCAAAGGAAAGATATCAGTAATATGAAAAATCAAAAAAGTACATCACCACCAAAGGAAAATAATAACTCTCAAGCTCTAGATCCTATAGAACAGGAAGGCCTTAAAATGACTGACAAGGAATTTCGAGCAACAATTTTAAGGAAACTAAATGAGATACTAGAAAACTCAGTTAGACAACACAATGAAATGAGAAAAAGTATACAGGTTCTGAAAGAAGAAATGTACAAAGAAATCAATGCCCTGAAAAAGAATGTAGCAGAGCTTGTGGAGCTGAAGGATTCATTCAATGAAATACAAAACACAATAGAGAGTCTAATCAGTAGGCTGGAACAAACAAAAGAGAGAATTTCTGACCTTGAAGACAGTTTGTTTGAATTAACACAGGCAGACTAGAAAAAAGAATTTTAAAAATTAAAGAAAATCTGAGAGATAACAGACAACCTTAAGCAATCAAATATCCAAATTATGGGTATTCCAGAAGGGGAGGAAAAAGAAATGGCATTGAAAGCATATTCAACAAAATAATAGCAGAAAACTTCCTGAGTATTGGGAAAGTCACAGATCTTCAGGTTCAGGAGGCCCAAAGATCACCAACCATATTCAACCCAAAAAGGTCCTCTCCCAGACATGTTATAGAAAAACTGGCAAAACTCAGAGACAAAGACAGAATCTTAAAAGCTGCAAGAGAGAAGCATCAAGTCACATATAAGGGAGCCCCAATCAGATAACATCAGACTTTTCATCAGAAACCTTAAAGGCCAGAAAATAATGGGTTGATATATTAAAATACTAAAAGACAAAAATTTCCAGCCAAGAATACATTACCCAGCAAGGCTATCCTTCCAAAATGAAGGACAAATAGTATATTTCTCAAACAAAAACTGTCGGAGTTCACTAACACAAAACAAGCCTTACAAGAAATTCTCAAGGGACTACTGGGTTTGATGGTTGTTCATCACTGCCATGATTACTCAGGAAAGTACAAAACCTTCCAGTAAAACAAAAATGCTAACAATAAAGAGAAAAAAGAGCTTATCTACCTCCCAAAGAAACCAACAAACACAGAAGACAAACAAAATCAGAAAGAAAGGAACAAAGGATTTAAGACATCTAAACAAAAGTCAATAAAATTCTAGGAGTAAATCAAAACCTTTCAATAATAACTCTAAATGTACATAGATTGAATTCCCTGCTCAAAAGACACAGACTGACTGGACTAAAAGGGTGGACTGAACAATATGCTGCCTTCAAGAGACTCACCTCACCTGTAAAGACACACATAGACTAAGAGTGAAAGGATGGAAAAAGATATCCCATGCAAATAGAAATGAAAAACAATCTGGAGTAGATATTCTTACATCAGATAAAATAGACTTTAGAGCAAAAGCCATAAAAAGAGATAAAGAAGACCACTATGTAATGATAAAAGAATCTATCCATCAAGAAGACATAACAATCAGAAATATATATGCACCCAGCATCGGAGGAGCCAGATTTATAAAGCAAACAACATTAGATCTAAAGAATGAGGTAGACACTAACACCATAATAATGGGAAATCTGAACACTTCACTCTCAACATGGGACAAATCATCTATGCAAAAAATCAATAGGGAAACACAAGATCTAAACAACACTTTAGACCAATTGGACTTAGCAGATATTTACAGAACATTCCATCCAACAACCTCAGATTATTCATTCTTCTCATCAGCACATGGAACATTCTCCAGGATAGACCACATGTTAGGTCACAAATCAAGTCTCAACCAATTTTTAAAAACTGAAATTATTTCATGTATTTTTTCAGACCACAATCGATTAAAACTAGAAATCAATAACAAATGAAACTCTGGAAATGATACAAACATGTGGAAAGTAAACAACATTCTACTTAGTGAAATATGGTTCCAAGAAGAAATTAAACAGGAAATGAAAATATTTCTTGAAACTAATGAAAATAAGAACACATCATACCAAAACCTGTAGGGTACTGCAAAAGCAGTACTAAGGGGGAAATTAATTGCATTAAATGCTTACTTCCGTGGAATGGAAAGATGACAAATAAATAACCTAACACTTCACCTTAAAGAATTAGAAAAACAAGAACAATCCAAACCCAAAGTTAGTAGACAGAAAGAAATAATTAAGATCGGAGCAGAACTAAATGAAATAGAATCCTGAAAAATGATAGAAAAGATCAATGAAACAAAAAGTTGGGTTTTTGAAAAGATAAATAAAATTGACAAACCTTTGGCAAGGCTAACTAAGAAGAGAAACGACCCAAATAACAAAAATTAGAACTGAAAAAGGTGATATTACACCTGATACCTCAGAAATACAAGGAATCATTAGAGACTACTATAAACAACTATATGCCAACAAAATTGAAAATCTGGAGGAAATGAACAAATTTCTGGACACATACAAACTGCCAAAACTGAGCCAAGAATGTACAGAAAATCTGAACAGACCAATAACAATAAAAGAGATTGAAGCTGTTGTCAGAAGGCTTCCAACAAAGAAAAGCCCAGGACTTGATGGGTTCACTGCAGAATTCTACCAAACTTTCAAGGAGGAACTGATACAAATTCTCTACAAACTATTCCAAAAGATTGAAACAGAGGCCATTCTCCCAAACTCATTCTATGATGCAAATATCACCCTGATACCAAAACCAGACAAAGATACATCAAAAATATAAAACTATAGGCCAATATCCTTGATGAATATAAATGCAAAAATCCTCAATAAAATACTAGCTAACAGAATACAGCAACACATACACAAAATTATACACCATAATCAAGTGGATTCATCCCAGGGATGCAAGGTTGGTTCAACATACAAAAGTTGATTAATGTGATACACCACATCAGTAAAAGCAAAGACAAAAACCTATGATTATCTCTATAGGTGCTGAAAATGCATTTGACAAGATTCAACATTCATTCATGATAAAGACTCTCTACAAGTTAGGTATAGATGGAAAGTATCTCACCACAATTAAACCCATACATGATAAGCCCACTTCCAATATCATCCTGAATGGGGAAAAGCTGAAAGCTTTTCCCTTAAGAATAGGAACTAGACAAGGATGCCCACTTTCACCACTCCTATTCAATACATTGTTGGAAGGGCTAGCCAGAGCTATCAGAGAAGAGAAGGAAAAAAAGGGCATCCAGATAGGAAAAGATGAAGTCAAACTGTCCCTACTTGCAGATGATATAATCCTATATATTGAACAGACTAAAGCTTCTACAAAAAACCTCTTAGAGTTGATAAATGATTTCAGCAAAGTTGCAGGATACAAAATCAACACACAAAAATCAGAAGCATTTCTATCCTCCAATAGTGAACATGCAGAAAAAGAAATCAAGAAAGCTACCCCATTTACAATAGCAACCAAAAAAATAAAATACTTAGGAATGAAGTTAACCAAGGATGCAAAAATCTATATGAAGAAAACTACAAACCACTGTTGACAGAAATTAAAGGGGACACAAGAAGATGGATTGGAAGTATTAACATTGTGAAAATGTCCATATTACCCAAAGTGATCTACAGATTCAATGCAATCCCTATCAAAATTCCAATGACATTTTTTCTCAGATATGGAAAAAAAACTATCCAGACATTTATATGGAATAATAAAAGACCATGAATAGCCAAAGTAATTCTGAGAAAAAAAAATAATAATAATAAAGCTGGAGGTGTAACACTACTATTATTTAATTAATTCTAAATAATTTATGTAGAGAATACTCTCTTTTCTGTAAATGTGGTCTGATCATAGTGACCTCCTTCCAAAAACACAGTATGCAAATGGAGACTTTAAACTACATTACAAAGCTATAATAACCAAATAGCATGGTACTGGCATAAAAACAGACACATGGATCAATGGAATAGAATAGAGAATCCAGAAATCAACCCATATACCTGCAGACATCTGATCTTTGACAAAGGCACTAAGTCTACACACTGGGGAAGAGACTGCCTTTTCAGCAAATGGTGCTGGGAAAACTGGATATTCATATGTATGAGAATGAAACTAGACCAGTACCTCTTACCATATACCAAAATCAATGCAAAATGGATGAAAGAATTAATAATATGCATCCTGAAACCATAAAACTCCTTAAAGAAAACATAGGGGAAACACTCCAGGAAGTAGGAGTGGGTACAGCCTTCAAGAATATGGTCCCTAAAGCACAAGCAACTAAACGAAAATAAACAAATGGGATTATATCAAACTGAAAAGCTTCTGCACAGCAAAAGAAACAATCAACAGAGTGAAAAGACAACCAACAGAGTGGGAGAAAATATTTGCGAAATATACATCTGAAAAAGGATTAACATCCAGAATATACAAGGAACTCAAAAAATTTCACAGCCAAAAAAAAAAAAAAATTAAAAAATGGGCAAAAGAACTGAATAGGCATTTCTCGAAGGAAGATATATGAATGGCCAACAGATACATGAAAGAATGTTCAACATCTTTCAGCATTCAGGAAATGCAAATCAAATCTGCTTTGAGTATAGCATCTCACTCTAGTTAGGATAGCTTAAATTCAAAAGACAGACTGATAAATGCTGGTGAGGTTTCAGCAAAAAAGGAACTTTCATACATTTTTGGAGTGACTGCAAAATGGTGCAGCCTGTATGGAAAATGGTATGGAGATTCCTCAAACAATTACAGGTAGATCTACCATATGACCCATCTATTCCACTGCTGGGAATATACCAAGAGGAATGGAAATCATCGTGCCGAAGGGATACTTGTACTCCAATGTTTATTATAGCAATATTTACAATAGCCATGAGTTGGCACCAGCCCTAATGCCGATCATCAGATGAGTGGATAAGGAAACTGTGGTATATCTACACAATGGAATTCTACTCTGCTATAAAAAAAAAATGAAAGATTACCATTCACAACAACATGGAGGGACTTAGAGAAAATTATATTAAGTGAAACAAGTCAGGAACAGAAAGAGAAATACCACATGTTCTTACTTATTAGTGGAAGGTAATTATAAATAAGTAAATAAAAACACAAATAAATAAAGGGTAGGGCAGGAAGAAGACACAACAATTCCTTGAACTTGTTGAGACAAGTGAACAGATAAGATGTAGTGGAGGAGGGAGACAAGGACGGGGGAAAGAGGAACAGGTAAAGTGTCATGAAAATCAACTACAATGTATATTGAGAAGTTAAAATAAAAAAAATACTAACACAAATAGAAAGTTTAATGAATAAATAAATGTGAAGAAATAAGCTAATTGGTGCAGAACAATTCTAAACAATTTATGTAGAGCATGCTCTCTTTTCTGTAAACGTTGTCTGATCATAGTGACTTCCAAAAAACACAATATGCAAATGGAGAAAAATATAATAATGTACAAAATATAACAATGTTATAATACAGAAATTGACAAGCACCATGTCATCCAAATGAAGGTTAATATTGATAGTGATAAGTTGATAGTATCTCCCTTTGATATGATCTGATATGGGACATTCTATAAAATACCTTATCAGTACTTAAAACTGTCAAGATCATAAAAAGTCTTGGAAAATGTCACAGTCTAGAAGACCCTAGAGAGATATGATGACTAAATGTAACATTGTATCATGAAATAAAAAAGGGCATTAGCTATAAACTAAAGAAATCTATATGAGTATGGGCTTAGTTAACAGTAACGTATCAATATTAGTTCTTTATTTGTGACAAATATACTAACGTAAGATGTTAATATTAGGGGAAACCAGGTTTGTGGGTTATATTGGAACTTATTGTATTTATTTTGCAAAATTTATTTTTTAAAATAAATAAAAGATATTGAAATAATATTAAAACACTTCCTTATCTTTTTTCTTTCTTTCTTTCTTTTTCTTTTTTTTTGCACCTAGCCAATAAAAGAGATCCAAACCCTTTACCTTGGCGTTTATTAACACAGCTCTCTAACCAACTGAGTTAACTGGCCAGGCTTAAAACCCCTCTTTAATATCAATATGGATAAAATACAGTTATATCCACCAACAAATTAATTTGTATTTTGCATTTATAAAAGCATATTATACATTTTACTTATGAACATTTCAATAAAAGTTAATACATTGTAAGGATAACTATTGTCAGTAATAAACTAAGAAAAAGTTACATGCACATATGGTGTTTTTTCTCTGTTTGAAAGTGTTTTTAATAAAATCTGCAGGAAGATTTATAAAACAAAAAGGACTGAGTATTATTGAAGGAAGTTTTTGAAGCTATTAAAAATGAATTTGCTTTTTTTTCCCTCCAGGCTTGATCAAAATTCGTCATCTCATTCTTTAGCAGAACATATTTGTCATCTCATTCTTTAGCAGAACATATTGTATTTAACTTTTATTGAATGTGAATAAATGGGATTATTATGTACGCTTTTTAGTCTGACTTCACTCTTTACAATGTTTTAAAAATTCATCCATGTCGGTCTGCGTATCAGTAGCTTCTTTGTTATAAGTAGTATTCCATTGTTTAGATATGTTATAGTCTGTTTATCTGTTCTCCTGTAAATGGACATTTGGACTTTTTTTTTTTTTTTTTTTTTTTTGCTGTTATGGTTTATATAACTGACATTTGATGATGATTTTCTTCTGCAACAGCCACATTGTAGGGAAAATGCTACTTCTTTTCCAAACAAACACTTCACAGATGAGCTATTTAAAATAAAATATTAAAAGTTTCAAACATACCAAAGCAAAAACAGTACAGAAATTTGGGACATACCTTTACTCTATTATGAATAATTCTATAGTCTTCTTATATTTTCTCACATTAAAAGCCTTCATTCCTAAAATTTAAACATGTTGTTTTCAGCAAAGGCATAAAGGAATTTTGGGTTACAAACACAATTTGAAAGTAGGTTCAATAATACATATGTGTTTTTCTGTGAGATAATTGCATTAAGTTTTCATACACACACTCACATATATCTGTGCACATGTATCAACACATACACATATATACAATTTTGAACATTAATCATGCCTTAATCTGGATGATGACTGTCAGATCTGTGAGTTTCTTTATTATTTTAAAATATTCCCAAATCCAGTAATTTGGGTGCTATTTGAACCTTGTGGAATTACAGGACTTAATTCTATTCTGGAAAGCAGGTGAATCAATTTCTTGATCTGCATATAAAGAAAACTCAAATAAGAGCACTTAAATATAGAAGGATTTATTTGTATAACCTGAAAAAGTCCAGATGTAAGCTATCCAGGACTGATGAAGTAGCTCAATAAAATCATAAATGTTTCAAGTCTTTTATTTATTTCTGGTTCACCATTTTTAGTGTTGGTTTTCATTCTCATGCACGAAAGATGTTTTCCCCTTCTCTTGACTTAGCATGATATTCCAGGCAGAAAGAAAATTTAAGTGAGAAAAGACTAGAGAGACCAACCACACAAGCCAGATCCCTTTTTATGGCTTTCAGAACACCACTCTTGCCCCGACACCACCTGTGAATGTCATTTATGGCAATATTCAGACTTAGGTCACATGCACACTTCTGACGATAAGGGAAGTCAAGTGTTCAAGCAGTTTTACTGAGCACAGGAATTAAATTATCCTTCTCATAGTAAGGACAGGATGGAGAATAGATATTGAATAGGTAAATACAAGTCAGTATACTGCCATAAGAACTATCCCTGAAAGGGACTATTATAGTTCAAGGGTTGTTTTCATAAATCTTCCATTGCTTTCAATGTCCAAACCAGTGTTATTTAAAATGCTCTCAAAATTGGTGATACATTAATAATTTTATTTTAAGAAGTAGAGAAAATAGAAAACAAGGAAAACTAAAGCTGACTATATTTCTGCCACTCATTTGATCATATAGAATATTTTGGTGCTTATAAAACATTTTTATGGAAAAATGCAAAAATGTACATATATTCATATGAATGTTACTTAAAACTAGGGTCATGCCATATACAATTTTTATGTTCTTCTCTAATAAAATATTTTTGATACATTCCTGTATTATGGTATTGTTTTTCAACATGATTTTTCACAGTATTTTATCAAACATATCCTACAAAGTATACTTACCATAGATTGTGGCACATCAATATATTTATGCACATTATTTAAAATTAATATTAATGTTATCATAAAATAAACAAAGAATACAACAGTATGTAAAGATTTATTTTCAGGTCCAAAAGAGACTTAATATTGCTTTTATTAGTGGCCCAAGAAGTTATATTTATTATTAAAAGATGATTACCTATTTTGTTGATTGTTACTGTTATAATTAATTGTAGAATGACAATTTGCAAAAGGTATTTTTTAAATACTTTTGAAATATCTAGGGAAAAAATAAATAAATCTGCAACATTAGCATTGCTGTAAAATTTTAAGAATGGATAAACCCTGCTGAGTTATTGGGTTCATTGTACCACCCATTCAAACTATTTTTCAAACAATCTGTTTTAATAGATTACTAAATATGTCTCCAAAGCTTATATCCCATAAGCAATAAAGACACAAGAGATTTCTTAGCATTAAAAATAATTTGTTTAACTTTATTAATTTAAATACAGAATACAGCAATTGGCTCAGACCTGGTAAAATTAGTCTCTTTTTTATTACCTTTAAGTAGATAGCCAGTAACATTTACTCATTAATGATTCCTTTCACTATCTGAAAAATCACTTTCTAACTTTTATATTATTCCTGTTGTGATTCTTTTGTTTTCTGTGCTAAGCAATAATACTCAAGTCACAATTCTGCCTTCCAATTTTAAGGATGTTTTCAGGAGAAGTCTGCCATGAACTGAATGTATGTCTCTTCAAAATTCATGTATAGAAGCTGTAATCCCCACTGTGATGGTTTTTGGAGGTGGGGCACTTGAGAGGTATTTAGATCATCAGGACAAAGACCTCATGAATGGGACAGTGCCCTTATAAAGAGATACTAGAAAAATGATCTCTCTCCACCATGTGAGGATACAGGAAGAAGACAGGCATCCGAAAACCAGAAAGAGAGCCCTCAACAGAAACTTAATCAGGTGCCGTCTTGATCTTGGACTTCGCAACCTCTAAGAACCGTGAGAAAAAATTTTCTGTGTTTAAGCCACCTAGAAAATGATAGTAGTTATGGCACTCTGAACTAAGTTAGGCTCTGACACTTGTACTGAAACATGGGACATAAAGTTAAATCAAGTTTCTTTTCCCATTTGCATCTGTGTCTAACAGATTCTAGGGGGTTATATCTTGAATGACTAGGACAGGATCACTCTCAATAGTCTTCAGCACTTTAGGAATATTTATAAAAGAGTTCAAGATATTGAGGTTCAAAATATTGAGTTACTTTTTTAGGCTTTGTATTATTTTCCTGTGGCTGCTATAACAGTTTACCACAAAGTTGCCAGCTTAAAACAACAAAAATTTATTCTTTCACAGTTCTGGAGGACAGAAGTCTGAAATCAACATGACAGCAGAGCTGTGTTCCCTCCAAAAGTTCTATGGGAAAATCTTTTCAACAACAAAAATTTATTCTTTCACAGTTCTGGAGGACAGAAGTCTGAAATCAACATGACAGCCGAGCTGTGTTCCCTCCAAAAGTTCTATGGGAAAATCTTTTGTTCCCTTTCTGGACTCTGTTGGCTCCAGGTGTTCCTTGACATGTGGCTACATAAATTGCATCTCTGCCTCTAATTGCATATCTGGAATAAATCTCACTTGATAATTGTTTATAATTATTTATGTACATTGTTGGATTCTATTTGCTGATATTTTATTGAGGATTTTGCATCTATGTCCATGAGAGGTATTTGCCTTATTCATTACAAGGTATTTTCTTGTAATGTTTTTGTCTGGTTTTGGTGTTAGGGTAATGCTGGCCTCATGGAATTAGTTAGGAAGTGTTACTTCACTTTCATTTTCTGAAACAGATAATAGAAAGTTTATATTATTTCTTCCTTAAATGTTTGGTAGACGTCACTAGTGAGAACATCTGGGTCTGGTGTTTTACTTTTGTAAGGTAGTTGAATACTGATTCAGTCTCAAGAAGAATGTGTATTCTTTTGTTGTTGGATAAGATATTCTATAAATGTCCTTTAGACCAGTTGATTGATGGTGCTGTTCAGTTCAAATATATCCTTACTGATTTTATGCCCTATAAATCTATCAATTACTGACAGAATCATGTTGAAGCCCCAACTATAATTGTGGATTTTCTAATTCTTTTGAAATTTTATAGGTATTTTGCCTCACATATTTTGACACTGTGTTTTAGGAACATGAATGTTAAGTATTGTTATGTCACCTTAGAAAATTAACCCCTTTGTCATTATATAATACCCCTATTTAACCCTGATACATTTTTATGTCATGAAGTTTACTTTTTCTGAAATTATGCAGCTACTCCAAATTTCTTTCCATTAGTGTTAGAGGAGTATATCTTTCTTCATTTGTTTACTTTTAATTTATCTATGTCTTTATATTTAAAGTGGATTTCTTAAAGACAGCATATAATTGTGTCTTAATTTACTTTTTTTATCCAGTCTGTTAGTTTGTTTTTTAATTGATGAATTTGGGTCACTTGCATTTAAAGTAATTATTATTATATTTCTATTAATATCCCCATATTTGTGCCTGTTTCTGTTTATTGCATTTCTTTTTATCTTCCATCCTTTTTCCTGTCTTCTTTCTTCTTAATGGAAGAAGAAATGTAAGTATTTCCATTTCCTCTCCTCTCATAGCACATGATTTATACTTTTTAAAAGATATATCTTTAATTGTTACCATGAGATACCTTGATGTGTGGTTTGGTGTCTGTCATTAATTTTAGAAAATGCTCATCCATTATTAGATTAAGTAAGTCTTCTGCTTCTTTCTCTCTCTCTTCTCTTTCTGGTATTTTGATCACACATGTGTTACACCTTTTATAATTGCTCTACAACTAAATATTCTGCTACTTCTTTATTCTTTTTTCTATTTTTAATACTTAGAAAGTTTCTATTGACATATATTCAAAATTGTTAATGCCTTAGCCATGCCTAGTCTCCTGATGTGCCCATCAGAAGCATTCTTTATTTTTGTAATGGTCTTTGTAATTTCTAGCATTTCTTTTAGATTCTTCTCCTATCTCTCTGTATATTACACATCTGCTTTTACATGTTATTGGTTTTTTCTATTATAGCCTTTAGCATATGAATCGCAGTTAAATTTCCTAAAAATGACTAATTCTATGTCATATCTGAGTCTACTTTTGCTGCTTGGTCTCTTTAGACTGCAGTTTTTCTGCCTTTTACCATGCCTTGCAATTTTTTCTTGAAAGAATACATGATGTATTGTTGGATAATAGGAACTGAAATAACTTAGCTTTTATTGTGAAGTTTTATTTTAATCAGGCTGGGAACAGGGATGTGTTTAATGTGTGCTGTAGTTGTAAGTGCCAGAGGCTTCAGTATACTGTAGATTCTTTGATTTTTTTCTTCCTTGCTGTCTTGGAGTTTCCTTAAGAATGCATTTTTAAATAGTGGGTGTGTCTTTCGGCTCTCTCAGTTTTTTTTTTTTCCTAAAAAAGTTATTTACTTATTTTTGATGATGCATATTTATGCAGTACAGAGTTTACCTTCAGTATTTTGCACAGTATTTGATGATCAAATCAATATTATTATCGTGTTCATCATTACAAATTGTAATTATGCTTTGTGCCCTCCCCAGTTACTCCCTAACTCCTACCACTCCCTTTCCAACCTCTAGTATATATAGGTCTGTTCTCTCCAGTTTTAATCCATCTTTATTGTATTGAAGCTCTGTTGTTTTTGTGATAAGATATTAGGAAGAGAAGTGTTCTATATCCTTATAATTAAATATAAGTTTTTGGTGAGCCTATGAATATAACTTTTAAGCTTTGTACCTGTCAGAGTTGAACCCAGAAATCTGAGGAGCCACTTTTTCAGAACATTGTTGATTTTCATAGAATAAGGAAATGGGCTTTTCATATGGGTACCTGGATGCTTTCCAGAAGTGGTATGTATCACCTCTACCCACAAATTTACTGCCACACATGGTCACATAGCTTCCCCCAAACACAAGAATTCCAAAATTGGAATCAATCTAATTCCCAGAAATCATAGAGCTACAAATGTTTGTTTACATTGTTAACAACCAAAAAGAAAAAGGCTGATAGAGAAGCCAATGATAAACAATGGGTATTTCTATATCTGTCATCACAACTC
The DNA here is from genome assembly GCF_000696425.1 of Galeopterus variegatus. Lineage (NCBI taxonomy): Eukaryota > Metazoa > Chordata > Mammalia > Dermoptera > Cynocephalidae > Galeopterus > Galeopterus variegatus. The sequence goes on along the minus strand of NW_007735355.1, from coordinate 44,557 downwards.
TGGATTTGATCTAAAGTCATAGTATATAAAGAAAAATGTTTCAATTAATGGACAAACATTGAAAATTGATTTTGCCACTTTAAGTCCTTATGCCAACAGGGCAGTGAAGGAAGAAAAAGGATTATTGCCTCACTAAAACCAAGTTGATTATTTTTTTTTTCTGGTACTAAAAATATATAGGTAGAAACAAGACATTACCCTATATAAAAGTAGGACCTCCAAAATCAGGCCAAGGGTTGACAAATTTTCCTGTAAATAGCCAGATAGTAAATGTTTTCGGCTTTGTGAGGCATAGGTCTCTGTAGCGACTACTCAACTCTGCCATTGTAGTGCCAAAGTCACCATTGACAATAATGAGCTTTATTTACAACAACAGGCAGAAATTTGGATTTTTCTACTGAACTGTAGTTTGCTTATTCCCATCACAGTTCTTCAAGGAATAAAGGTTTAGAAATATGTTTTGGCGGGAATATTTTGAACTTGTATAATTTAAATGATGGGTAAACTACAGTAGTTATTAATTTTTCTGTCTTGTTCTTTCTCCCCCCCCCCATTCTTTGCTTCCTCAGCTCCTTATAAGTGGCTTTATTTATGCATCTTCATTGAAGACACATTCACTCCATTTGCCAAGACATTCCTGGCTGACATTGCTTGCCCTTAAGCTCCTCTACAACCTCCATGCAGCATGGGTTAGTAAATTGGTCACCCTCTAGAGCTGTTTCCCTTCCACCTGTCAGACTTTATTTCTTATGAAATATAAAATACATTCCAGTATTTCAATATCTACTCAAACATCACTGAAGCGGCAACTTCAATTACTCAAATACTTCTAATAGCCTTGTCTGGGGTTACATTTTATGAGTTAAGCAAAAGAAAAGCATTCTCTTGTGGTGGAATTCTATATTTATACAAAAATAATGGGAGTGTACAGGGAATTATGGTTTCTTTGATTGCATACCTGATTAAATCAAGAAGCAAGGTGCCTACTGGCATACAGAAGTCCCCTAGGCCAGGGTAGTATAGGCATTATAGGTATAGTTGACTCACTGCAGCAATTTAAAGATATTTCCACCTTGTATTTTAAACATTCTATTTGGTATTTAATAAACACATCAATTTTTTTTAAGATTTCTCCTTCCATCTTTATCTCCAAACTGGTATCTGTGTTAAGAGAAATGCTTACATGCCTTCACTGCTAAGAGAAGGTGTCCTTAGATCTTTGTATCTGTTCTTTTTTCCCCTCTGGGGCTCTAGAAGTGTATGTGACAATATGTCATACTAAGTACTAAGTTTCCTGCCAGCTTCTACTGGACAGTTCTTGCTGGCCCTGCAGGTTTTCTGTGATTCAGTCACAGCTTCTATTGCATTTATGACTTATGCCATCCCTCATGGCAGCCTCCACTCTAAGGTCACCTTACCCCTTACCACAGTGAAGGACCTTCACAGCTACAGTTCTATTGTCACTTTATGTGTCTCTCATGAGGAGCACACAGGAAAAACTGTTTTCTAAACTATAGGAGCTTCAGGAAATTGTGAGCGGATTTCTCAGTATTACATTTTTCTGTTGGGCCTACTCCAAATTGACGTAGAGATGCTGTAAAAGTCAGTCTCCTTATAGAATCCAAAATGAGGACGGAGCAAATATCTATTGTGCTCTCATGAGGAGCACACAGGAAAAACTGTTTTCTAAACTATAGGAGCTTCAGGAAATTGTGGGCGGATTCCTCAGTATTACATTTTTCTGTTGGGCCTACTCCAAATTGACGTAGAGACGCTGTAAAAGTCAGTCTCCTTACAGAATCCAAAATGAGGACGGAGCAAATATCTATTGTGCTAGTTTGCTAGAGCTGTGATAACAAAATACAGGCATAATTCTACGTATTGTATTTCACTTTATTTTTACAAATTGAAGGTTTGTGGCAACCTGTGTCAAGCACCATTTTTCCAACAGCACATGTTCACTTTGTTTTCTGTCACGTTTTGGTAAATGTCACAATATTTCAAACATTTTTATTATTATTGTATCCTTCATGGTGATGTGTGATCAGTGACCTTTGATGTCACTATTGTAAATGTTTTGGGACACCACAAACTGTGCCCGTATATAAGAGAAAACTACATAGATAAATGTGTGTTTCTGACTGCCCAAATGACTGAACATTCCCCCATCTCTCTGTTTCTCCTCAGGCCTCCCTATTTCCTGAGAGACAATAGTATAGAAATTAGACCAATTACTAATCCTACAAAGATTTCTAAATGGTTAAGTGAAGGAATAGTCACATGTCTCTTACGTTAAATCAAAACCTAGAAATGATTAAGCTTAGTGAGGAATGCATGTCAACCTCTGGGATAAGCCAAAAGGTAGTTCTCTTGCACCAAACACTTAGCCAAGTTGAGAATGCAAAAGAAAAGTTCTTGAAAGAAATTAAAAGTGCTACTCCAGTAAACATACAAATGATAAGAAAGTGAAACAGCCTTATTACTGATAATGCAGAAAGCTTTAGTGGTCTGGATAGAAGATCAAACCAGCCGCAACATTATCTTAAGTCAAAGCTTAATCCTGAGCAAAGGCCTAACTCTCTCAATTCTATGAAGGATGGGAGAGCTGAGGAAGTTGCATAAGAAAAGTTTGAAGCTAGCAAATGTTAATTCACAAGATTTAAGGAAAGAAAGCATCTCCATAACATAAAAGGTGAAGCAGCAAGTGCTGATGTGGAAGCTACAGCAAATTACCCAGAAGATCTAGCTCAGATCATTGATAAAGGTGGCTACACTAAAGAACGGGTTTTCAATGTAGATTAAACAACTTTCTACTGGAAGAATGTGCCATTTAGGACTTTCATAGCTAGAGAGGAAAAGTTAGTGCCTGGCTGCAAAGCTTCAAGGGACAGACTCTCTTGTTAGGGGCTAATGCAGCTGGTGACTTGAAGTTGAAGCCAATGCTTATTCACCATTCTGAAAATCCTAGGGTCCTTAAGAATTATGAAAAATCTACTTTCCTGTGCTCTACAAATGGAGCAACAAAGCCTAGGTGCCAGTACATCTGTTTACAGCATGGTTTGCTGAATATTTGAAGCCCACTGCTGAGACCCACTGCTCAAAAAAAGATTCTTTTCAAAATATTCCTGCTCACTAACAATGCACCTAGTCACCCATGAGCTCTGATGGAGATATATAAGAAGATTAATGTTGTTTTCATGCCTGCTACCACAACATCCATTCTGCAGCCCATGGATCAAGAAGTAATTTTGACTCTGAAGTCTTATCACTTAAGAAATACATTTCATAAGACTATGTAGCTGCCATATATAGTGATTTCTCTGATGTTTCTGGGCAAAGTAAATTCAAAACCTTGTGGAAAGAATATTCATGATTCATAGAAGAAGGTCAAAATGTCAACATTAATAGATTGAAAGAAGTTGATTCCAACCCTCATGGATGACTTTGAGGGGTTCGAAACCTTGATGGAAGAAATAATTTCAGATGTGGTGGAAATAGAGAACTAGAATTAGAAGTGGGGCCTAAATATTTGGGTGAATTGCTGCAGTCTTATGATCATATTTGAATAGATAAGGAGTTGCTTCTCATGAATGAGCAAAGAAAGTTATTTCTTGAGATGGAGTTTACTACTGGCAAAGGTGCTGTAAACATTATTGAAATGAGAACAAAGTATTTAGAACACTACATAACTTACTTGATAAAGAAGCAGCAGGGTTTGAGATCAGTAGCCCAATTTTGAAAGAAGTATACTGTGGGTTAAACGCTATCAAACATCATCTTATGCTACCAAGAAATCTTTTGTAAAAGGAAGAGTCAAATAATGCAGCAAACATCGTTGTTGTCTTATTTTAAAAAATTGCAACAGCCACCCCAACCTTCAGCAACCACCACCACTCTGATTAGTCAGCAGCCATCAACATCCAGACAAGACCCTCCACCAGTAAAAAGCTTATGGTCTGCTGAAGATGATTGTTAGCATTTTTTAGCAATCAAGTATTATTTAATTAAGGTGTGACCATGGCTTTCTTAGACAGTGCTACTGCACACTTAATACAAACATAACTTTTATATGCATTGGGAAACCAAACAATTCATATGACTCACTTTATTGTGATATTCACTTTATTGGGGTGGTCTGGAATGAAAGCCACACTATTCTCTGAAGTGTGCCTCTACCACAGACTGAGCAGCTTACACAATAGATATTTACTTTCTCACAGTTCTGGAGGCTGGAAGTCCAAGATCAAGGTGTGAGCAGTGAGAGTTTTTCCTGAGGCCTCTTTCCTTGGCTTGGAGACAGCTGTCCTCTTGGTGTCTCTTTACGTGGTTGTTCCTCTGTGTGTGCATGCACCTGGTGTCTGCTTGTATGTCCAAATATTCTCTTCTTATAAAACATCAGTTACACTGAATTAGGGCTCAGCCTAAGGATCTCATTTTATCTCTTTAAAGGCACAATCTCCAAATACAGTCACATTCTTAGGTACCAGGTGCTAGAGTTTCAACATACGAATTGGGAGAGACACAACTTAGCATCTATATGGCTATCAACCTATCTATAATCTATCCATCCATCTATCAAATCATTTCTGTTTTCTTTATCTTGATAGCAGTTGTTTTGATATAAAAAGAGCCTCCTTATATAGTTTTTTCTTTTTCCTTCCTCTATTCTTTAATGTCTCCTACTCTAACAACCACTAGATTTATTAAAATTTCCCTTTCCCCTCTCGACTCCCTATGTCATACCCTCTTCTATCCAATCACAGGAGAATATGAAGACGGGAATTTAAACTACACACTGATAATATTACTGTAATTATATATCTCTGCTTCTTGAGGATAAAACATTAGAAAGACATAAAACAAGCCTTATATTTATAAATAGTTTTGATAAATTAATTAAAACTTTCTGAAGTAATGGATAAATAGAGGAAATCCAATACATTAGCAATCTATAAAACACAGTAACTGCAGACATAAATTTTAAATAAGCAAAAATATTTTCTAATTTTTCTTATGCTTTAAATATTTTTAAAGTTCTCACAATTATTTGCTTTATAATATTAAGAAGCATTACAGATTACATCAAATGATCCTGCAAATCTCAAGAGAAATAACACTTTCCCCTTGAGTAGATAAATGTTCATCTTAGTCTCCTGTGTATAGTTTCCTATAGTAGTCCACACTTTTTCCACACATCTCATTAGTATCTTTAAACATAGTTTAAAGATTTAAATATTTAAACATAGTTTAAATATTCTTATACACTGAAAATTTCAGTAATTAAATTTGCCTCAAATGTTGAAATTCATTTTGTGAGAATATGTACAAGGAGGATTAAAAATAACAAAGAGGATTTTTCAGACATAAAGCTATCAGATCTATCTCAGAATCTTTCATCTTTATTGTCAAGTATTGTACAAATGCCTTAAACTGAATTTAGCTTAATTTAAAAAGTATTATCATCTTTTAAGAATAAAATTAATTCAAATCAAATGATAGCTGAGTCACTTAAATAATAATTTTGACTATAAACCTAGAGAAAATAAAGTTTCAAGTAAGGTTAAGTGCTTGAATCCAGACTAATATTAAAACAAACAGAAAATACTTTACCCAACTCGACGAATGAAGACACATAACGATAGTTGCATATTTCAGTGACAATTTCTGTATAAAATTGCTTTAATGTTATTTTACTAAATGTATCTGGGTTTTATATAACACATTTAAATGGATCTAAATTTTAAAAAATAAACATACAAAACTAAAGTAGAGAATTGTCATAATAGGAAAATGGAAATCAAATAAGTAAGCCACTCTTTGACAGAAGATCATGGAGGCTGCAGAATCTTATGGACTACCGATGAAGAATAATTACTATAATCCTGTAAGGGCTAGAACTGGTCATAATAGCAATTACAAAAACCTTACTTCTGGATACCTTAGTTCTGCTAAGGGTACTTTTTCTATGATAATGTGAGGGATATTCATTTATAAATTACCATTTTCCCCAGGACATGTTGTTTTTGCTGGACTATCAACAGTTACCTTAATCAAAAAACACCTCCTTGTTAGAGCAAATGATAGGTTTGATATATTCTTATGGAATATCTAGCATCCATAAAACAGCTAGAAAGTAATGCCATCTTTTCCTCTGGGGTTAATACATAGATTGCCACTCACAAGCATAAGTTCTCTAGGCTTCCTGAAATATTGATTGGAGTAATGGTTTTTATTGATGTGTGTCATTTTTCCACAAGACCAATTAGAGGTCTCAGGAACCAACTGACAAGTCTTTATACATGTGCTCTAGAGGCTACTGACGGGAGGTGTCTTATGACAAATAGACCAACTTTAGAAGGGTGTAGGAGTCTTCCAACTAATCTTATTAAAACATCGACCTTGGCAAACAGCATTTTCAGAACCATATCCAGGAAATTTTCTGGTTACCACCTCCTCTGCTTCAAAGCTAAGTCCAACAATTTACACTCCTGTTTTTCTCATCCTGCCTTTTTTTTTAAATTAGAATTCCCCATGCCCAGCTTGAGCTGCTTCTCCTCTTCCCCTCCTAAACAAACCTACCCAGCCTTTTCTATAAAATATGTGATTTTTAACATCTAATTGCTTGGCTATGATTTAATGCCTGTCCAACAAGACTATATCTCCCCTTGCTGGAGATAGTGTGACCCTGCACCAATATTTCCCAAGCCTGGAATCTAAAGACATTCCCATTCTCCTATTTTCTGTCCCAGAGGGAAGAGAATGCACTGAAGTAAAGTGTTATTTAGAGATATTCTTTTTCTGTACCCACTTGTGAAACCTGTCCAACAAGACTATATCTCCCCTTGCTGGAGATAGTGTGACCCTGCACCAATATTTCCTAAGCCTGGAATCTAAAGACATTCCCATTCTCCTATTTTCTGTCCCAGAGGGAAGAGAAAGCACTGAAGTAAAGTGTTATTTAGAGATATTCTTTTTCTGTACCCACTTGTGAATCAATGACATTTACCCTTTTATCCTTATTTATTATCTGTCTAGTAACTAAGAGTATTGATATTTCTTGTTCCCAGAAGCTTTCTGGTAAATATCAGCTTAACATCACGTGTGTGTGTGCATGCGTGTGTGTGTGTGCATATGTGTGTGGTATGAACAGAGTCAAGGAACTTCCAGGTTAAGTTATTCTTGCTACTGTAAATCCTAAAACTTGATTCCCAGCTCAGCCCCTAGCTACTCCTAAAACTTCAGATCATATGAATAGCATTTCTATTCACCCCTTCCTTCTGAATCTCTCCTAATAGCCTAGAAGTAGACTTGTTAAATATGAAAAGGTTGAATTTCTCTACCAGGGGTGGGGGGCAAGACAAAAGAGACAAGAGAAAATTCTGAGCATAATGGTGAAGTCAAAGTTAATGATTCTATGATTTCACAAAGGTTAAAACATGATATTCTCCATGTAACAATGCATCAGAACACTGTCTACAGTCCTAGTCCCCCCAAATGTACCAAAACTGTTTAGAGTCGGGTACCAAATAATGAAAAGAAACCTTTTCTGTTAAAGAATAGAGAATTGCTAAAAGTAGTGCTAACTCACACCTCTGCATAATCGCCAGTGTCCTAAGACCAATAGTTCACTGGACTTCAGGGACCATTTTATGCATTTATCACCCTGTGCTGCTGTTTTTTAAAAAAGTCACTACTACATTTGTATAGCATACAGAGAGTGTTAAGCCTATGTGGTGTTTTTTGTTCTGATTGATTTTGGGTATATAACAGCTCTCCAATGGATAAAAAGCAAGAAAGTAATTTTGCTTTATCAAACAGCTCTCAATGAAAGTGATCATTGTATTTTCTTACACAAAATGAAAGGGGATCCAAGGGACTTTTTTATTGATGCCTATCCACTTAATCCCTTACCAAATAAGATTATAAAAATCAGAGAACTGATTCTGCCCACTCCCAGTACAAACATTTTATTTAAACACATCAATAAACAACTCACCCAGGAAAAAACCAATGTGAACATAAATATATAAACATATATATGTCTATATGATCTTTGCCCTTATGCATTCAATTCAATTTTAGAAAATAGAAACATAAGCACATATTCAAGTTGGTACAGTGTAATTTCCAGTGAACCAAATATTATGAATATTTTCATATATCTCACTAAACTTACTACTACAGTATAGCTTTTACTATGAACTTGCATTAAAACTTATCAAACTATTGAACGATTATGCTATTTCCAAATTCTCATAATCAAAACAATTCTTTAGTGCACATCATGTAAAGGTATTAATATTTCTTATGAATAGTGATATAGAAGAGACAATTCTGCACATGAGCCATTTTATATTTTTGGCACCATCACCAATTCTGCTATAAATATTATGTTTGATAAATAATTTTCTTTTCAAAAGACAAATGTAACAATATTAATGTTTTCATTTGAATTATTTTGATTAAGTGTGTAGTAAAATATGTTTTAGCATTGTTAATCAGGAAGAGAATGAGATAAAGGGCATCCAGATTGGAGAGGATTCAAACTGTCCTTGTTTGCAGATGACATGATCTTATATATAGAAAAAGCTAGACTTTTCTAAAAAACTCTTACAGCTGATTAACAATTTCAGTAATGTTGCAGGATACAAAATCAAACTGAAAAATCAATAGCTTTTTTATACTCCAATGACAAACTAGAAGAAAATGAAATCAAGAAAGCAAGCCTATTTACAATAGTCACCAAAAAAATAAAATACCTAGGTATCAATTTAACCATGAAGGTAAAAGATCTCTCCAATGAGAATTACAAAGCACTACTGAAAAAATTAAAGACGACAAAAATTGGTGGAAAAACACACCGTGCTCTTGGATGAGAAGAATTAACATCATGAAAATGTCCATTCTACCCAAAGCAATCTACAGATTCAATGCAATACCCACCAAAATACCAATGTCATTCTTCACAGAAATAGAAAAAGCCATCCAAACATTCATATGAAACAAAAGACCCTCAATAGCCAAAGCAATCTTAAGCAAAAGAAATTAAGCCAGAGGCATAACACTACCCAACTTCAAATTATGTTACAAAGCTATTGTAACCAAAACAGTGTTGTACTGGAATAAAAACAGACATTTGGATGAATGGAACAAAATAGAAAACCTGGGAATCAACCCACATACTTACAGCCAACTGATTTTTGACAAAGGCAAAAAGAACATACATTGGGGAAAGGACAGCCTCTTCAATAAATGCTGCTGGGAAAATTGGACATCCATATGCAGAAACATGAAACTGGATCTGTACCTCTCACCATATACCAAAATCAATTCAAAATGGATTAAAGACTTAAGTATAAGACCTAAAACCATAAAATTACTAAAGGAAAATATAGGGGAAACACTCCAGATAATAGGACTGGGCTAAGACTTTATGAATAAGACTCCCAAAGCACAGGCAACAAAAGAAAAAAATAAACAAATGGGATCATATCAAACTAAACAGCTTCTGCACAGCAAAGGAAACAATCAACAGAGCAGAAGAACAACCTATGGAACAGGAGAAAATATTTACAATATTTTCAATATTTACAATATTTACAATATTTACATTTTCAATATTTACAATATCAGTCAAGGGATTAATATCCAGAATATACAAAGAACTCAAAAAATATGCAGTAAAAAAACCCCAATTAATCCAATCAAAAAATGGGCAAAGGAAATAGACATTTCCCAAAGGAAGACAAACAAATGGCCAAGAGGTACATGAAAAATGCTCAGCATAACCAATCATTAGAGAAATGCAAATCAAAACCACATTGATATATCATATCACCCCAATTAGATTGGCCATTTTTAAAAGGACTGAGAATAACAAATGCTGGAGAGGATGCAGGGAAAGAGGAACTCTAAGTTCCTTATGGAAATGGGTTAGCCTACTGCCTGAATGTGGAATTGTATTAGGACCTTAGCATTGCACCACAGAATGTCTGAAGAGAGGTGAGCACACCACCGGCCGGTTAAAGGACACTCAGACGTGGCGGGGGTTCTGCCAAGCAGTTCCGTTTATTAGCACACAAGCATTTGCTTTTAAAGGCAAATGGGAAAGGCAGGTTTTTTACATGCTCCAATCAGCTTAAGGGTCCTGTCTCAATGCCTATCTATTGTAATCACGCAGTGTTCAGAAGCGCGGCCAATAAGGGCTAAGGCAAGGTTCCCGCAGACACTCCCACCCTACTTCCTCCCGGCGCCCTCTTAGGCTGCCACCTTAATCCACTTGTCACTTAAGGTGGCGTTAGTTTTTAAGGCCCAACAAATTAAGTGTTTCTAAAAGATTGCTTGTGTATGCATTGATTAATTAATTTATTTTGTGAGTCATGTTGTCTTTTTTAATGTAATCAAATTATATTCTTGAAGTATTAATTCACCTTTTTTTTTTAAAGATGACCAGTAAGGGGATCTTAACCCTTGGCTTGGTCTTGTCAGCCCCATGCTCAGCCAGTGAGCATACCCACCATTCCTATATAGGATCTGAACCCGTGGCCTTGGTGTTATCAGCACCACACTCTCCCAAGTGAACCACAGCCAGCCCTGTATTAATTCATCTTTCAAGAAGTGCATTATACATCCCTGAATTAACAAAACCCGAAAGAATAACACAGAGAAGTAGCCATTGGAATTGAAATATTGCATAAAGGTTGAATTACTTTTAAAATGTTCATGCATATTTTTCTAATTATATTTAACTTAAATCATGTCAACAGTTACAGTCATTGGCAAATATTTTTAGATAAGACCAAGGTTTTTTATATTGAAAATTGATTTATATATTGGTGTTCTCCCTGTTTTTATAATCCAATGTAGTATCAGTGATGATCAGGATTTTAATTAAAAGAAGTGAGAAATAATATATATATATATATATACACACAAAACAGAACCAAAAAGAAAAAAATAGCTTGTACTTGAATATAGATTTTTTTTTCAAATTTTATTGTCTCTCCAAATATTTTAGAGTTGTTTTAGCCACAGCTAATTTAACAATATTTTGTAATAAATTTTTCATTGAATGTCTCCAAAGAATTAAACACAGGTTTCATACAAACACACATACACACACATTCTTTGACACATGGATATCAGTGATGATCAGGATTTTAATTAAAAGAAGTGAGAAATAATATATATATATATATATACACAAAACAGAACCAAAAAGAAAAAATAGCTTGTACTTGAATATAGATTTTTTTTTCAAATTTTATTGTCTCTCCAAATATTTTAGAGTTGTTTTAGCCACAGCTAATTTAACAATATTTTGTAATAAATTTTTCTTTGAATGTCTCCAAAGAATTAAACACAGGTTTCATACAAACACACATACACACACATTCTTTGACACATGGATATCAGCAAATTATACAATACTTAATTAAATCATCTAGTATCTTTCACAGTTTTATCTGGCATAAGTGAATTGAGAATAATCTTAATGGACTCTTGGTAGGCACTCAACTAAACGCATGGTAACTACAAATGCCAAGGTCTCTTCAGAAATAGCCTAATAGCCACCAGTGTTTCAAAGCCATGGTCATTAGTAAATATTTTCCAAAAGGAATGGAGGAAATAGGTTGAAAGCCAGCAAGTTGCTTAATTAGGAGATGATTAAGGAGCTTCTGCTATACATGCAATTTCCACATTTTCATGGTTTTATTTTTGCAGCTTATTTGCAAACAATATGACAAAGTGTTGCAGCAATATAATGGATGATTAAGGAGCTTCTGCTATACATGCAATTTCCACATTTTCATGGTTTTATTTTTGCAGTTTATTTGCAAACAATATGACAAAGTGTTGCAGCAATATAATGTGAGAAAGAATGTACAAGTATAGCAGTATCCAGAAACACTTAAAGAGATAAGCTATTCATTTCCAAAAATTTGATATTAAAACCTGCTAGGCACCTTAAGCTATGTAATTGTGTTTAATGTTTACATGATTATTCTTAATGACAGAAGAGATGAAGAAACATGAAAATAAGAAATACTTTTAAAGGGAATATTCCAAAATTATTCATGTATACTTAGTAACTGATTTAGGAATTTAAGGTATCCCATTAATTAATGAAAATTATTATCTGCGTAGAAGAAAAAATTAATAATCAGCATAATATATGAGTACTTGAATTTTACATATGCTTTTTTAAAATTGGTTTGTGTTGGTTAAGAATACTGTGCTGTTTGTCACTTTTATTTTCCTATGTTTAGTCTTAGCTGCATGTGTGGTAAAACAGGTCCATTATTACAGCTCCAGTTTTCAAAAACATCTGAATAACTAGAAAATATTATATCTTACCTGGACATAAACTCTTTAAGGTCCTCTCTAAATATTTTGCCTTATGTATTCTAATTCCTGATTTCAAGATTTTATAACAGTAATTATTTTTTAACCTTCTGGACTTCCTAAAATAAGTTGGATAAATGAGAAATTTGACTTATCAAGCATGGAAAACCAAGTTTCCAGTATATTTCTTACATCCAAGAAATGCTCATAAATTTTCAAAGAATTGTTTTATTAACATTTGAATGTTATTTTTAAACATTATTTGTATTCATTAAATTTCTCCCTATTAATACTTCAGTTCCCACAAGTACTCACAATCATAATTCTGCTTAGTATCCCTATGTGAGAAAATATACATATATTAACAATTAAAACTATAAGATCAAAGTTTTTTATTGGTTTTTATATTCATGAAAATAATTTTTCAAATACACCAAGGCTACAGTGTTTATGAACAATATAATTCTAAAATGAACAGAAAAATACTGGCAAATAAACCTCATTATCCATTTTTATCACAACTTTGTTGCATTTATGGCTGCTATTTCAGCCCTAAAATGAGGATGCTCATGCACTGGGCATGAGCAAAACTATTAAAATTATTCTGTTTGATACCAGAATGCCCTTTTCTAGACCTGTGTTACTGTCTCCACTTGAAAATTGCCAAGAGTTATAGAACAGCTGCTTCGATTTTATTGCAGTGCTACTAAAGAAGCTTAACCTGGGCACCTCGCTTTCCTCTTGAATATCTTCCTTGTGGCCTAACAAGCCATTAACAGTGGGGATGGATAGCCGCATCCGTCTCATAAAATTATTTTCCAACTACATTTTCAAACAGTCCTGAAAAGCATCCTTTCTTCTTTAATGAATATTAGCCCCTTTCTTTTGTCTTTTCTTCCTTTTTGCTTCCTTTCTCTCTTTCTCTCTTTTCTTTGTGGTCTTTCTTTTACTTATATCTGAGTAGAAAACCTTTTTCTGAAGAGTTCATAAACATAACACCAGCAGCTCACATACAGGAGGCAATAAAAATTTAACATTTAAAAACTATGACTAAATATGGTGTTTTATGACTTTACAGTTCTGTATGTTATTGAGTTCGTAGTGCTTTAACATAGAGAGGAAAGAAACCCCATAGAGAAAGTATTTGTAGATATGTCCTCTGTAAAAGATATTCTTAAGCTGTTTCCTTAGTGGAATATTTTTTGGACAAAATAATTCTTCTTTACAATGCAGCAGGTTAGTCATTCACTCAGACACTAAAAGCAGATTATACGGGCTTTTCTAAACTTGAATAGAGACAGCATGTTCACAAGAAAATAAGTGATCACAAAATACAGCATGTAGGCGGTAAACCTCTGTAGACTTACAGATGAGGACAAAGTGTAGGTGATCGACCAAAGCCCAAAATATTTGTCTTCATATTGTTCTCCCTCAGTACAACCCTTAGAGTCAGTTCTTGGTCACCCGCTCTCTCTGACATGTTTAAGACAAAGTGTAGGTGATCGACCAAAGCCCAAAATATTTGTCTTCATATTGTTCTCCCTCAGTGTAACCCTTAGAGTCAGTTCTTGGTCACCCGCTCTCTCTGACATGTTTAAAGGAACTCCATTTTGCTCTCTATTAGTCATTTCATTTCTGCAGCAGACTGTAGGGACTAAGAAGTCATGTCCACCTGGACCCTGCTGTTCCCCCTTCTTCACCACGAACATAGACCTCGGAGCTGTCCTCCAGTCCCTTCATGGTCTACTTCCCCAAGGCTACAAGAAGGTGACTTTACTGCTAATGTGCTCACCACCAGGCCCTAGTGTTGGGCCTTGGGTGCCTGTTGTTGGCTCAGGGCTATGGATGGAGATGGAAATGAGGGTGAGATGTTCCTCTTACTGAGGGAAGATACAAGTCTTGGAAGGGAAGAGAACGGGACATGCTGACTGCCTACGTTTGTACCCTTGACCTGGCCCTGGCAGATGATGGGTGTGCCTAATATCCCTCACTAAGTCTGTGAACTTCTTGATGGACCAATAAAAAACAAAAACAAAAACAAAAAATACCCTAATTATCTTTATATCCCAAGTCCTGGCATTTTTTTTTATTGTTATGATTATATCATCATCATCATCATCATTTTTATTATTATTTACTAGACTTTCTCCAATCTAAGCTAGCAAATTTGTCATCCCTGGGTAATAAAAATCTGGTCTTCAGACTTTTTGTGTTGGGTCTGCATACTATTTAAGTTTTATTTGGAATAAATATTTAAAATTTAGGAAATTTGGCACAAAAATCTTGCATCTCTGAAAAAAAATCTGAAGAACACAAGGTCCATTGACATTCCCCAAGGGCATCAGCAAACAGCAGCATCTGTCTCAGCCCCAGCAGAGCTCATGTGGTTTGTCCAGTTTGTTGTGGTCCAGAAATTTTTGTGTTAACTCTCTCAGTTATTTTGATGATGTGGTCACCTGCTTGGCTCCTAAAGACATTTCAGTATGTCCTATGTGCAATAAACATGCATGAAATGAATGAGAAATTAAAACATAAAGGATATAAGAATGGTATTTACATTCTGACCATCTCTAAGTGGTGATTAAAACAAAGCTCCCCTGCAAAGTCATATTGATTTTTACAAATTAACTTGTACTAACTCTGTATCTATGAAGTTTAACCTAATTCTTAAACTTTGTGACAAATTATCCATAGACTCATTAGTCTTAAACAAGTCTGAACGTTAAATGTTCCTAGTGGAAATTCCTAATCAGATAATTTTGGGGAGAGAAACTTTTGAATATGGTCTGCTTTATATCTGAAATCAACTCCCTCTCATTTGAATTTCCTAGTTCTCTAACAACCTGTTAGATTTGCATGCCTCAACATGGCATGATGACATAAATGTATTTTTCCTTTTCAAAATATCACTTTATCCCATTAGACTAAAAAAAATTATGGTTAATACCTTCCTTTTCTGCATCAAATGATAGATAATTTATGGCAAAACAAAATGGTACTTAATTTATTATGTGTGGATTTATACTTTAACATTTTAATTATCATGGTAACTTTGAATATGTTATGTGATATCCCTTATCATAAAGTATTCTACCTTTGTATTACATCTCTTATTTGAATAAGTAGTTTTATAATTGTGCTATAAAATATGTAATAGTTTGTTATTATTGATGGCATTTATATTGTAGTTGTGACTACCACACAGGAAGGAAAGTAATACATAAGGGAGATGTTTTGAAACAAAAAATAAGGTAGCTTCATTCTCTGTGTGGTAAGGTAGAACCAAAAAGGATATCTCATTTTTAAAACTGGAATTGCAACAATATGTCTGTTATAAACTTCTCCAAATCCCCTTCCCAATTCTATTAGATAAATCTTTCAAATATACTACTGATTAATGAAAGGAAATATACTCTAGTTTAGTTACAATCAGAGAAAATAAGCTAAATACAATTAAAGCCCTATTTCAAAACATAAACTTCATGCAGATTTTTGTAAAATTTTAGCTATGTATTAAATGGTTGCATTCCAAATTATCAGATTTATAAACTATTCATTGGTTATATTTGATAATATTTCACAGAAATCTCTTCTGCACTCTAGGTAGAAGATTTACTTAATGAGAAAAATCCTAAAAATCTCAGCCTCACCTCCTCCACAGTGATTTATTTCCCTCGTCTGTCCAACTCTGGCATTGCCCTCCCATGTGGACAACTGGAGAATACATCCGTGCTAACAGCAGATTTTCTTGGTTTCGAGATTCAGGCTACACTGAAGCCACAGTCTGTCAGTTGGTATCCCAAAAGACATGAGCATGTTATTGATCTGGTTTTCCTTCGTGTTATCTTTCAATTCTTGATTTGACTTGACTTTCAGTGAATCAGTTAAAAGCTTACTGCTGAGGCATGAGAATTCAGTGACAGCTTTCAGTGCTGTATCCCTTATGAAGATACTTGGCTGCATGTGGTTTAGTCATCAGTCCTTAGCACACAGCTGACACTTTGAAATGATCCATAATCTGTTACAGGACTACTCATGTGAGAGCTTCTACACGAACTATACAACCTATTGGGATGTCATTGTCAATACTGCACTCTGTACATAGGTTTCTAACAATAAGTTGTCTTGTAATTTAGGGGACAAAGTCTAGAAAAGGACACTTTCAGAGAGCAAAAATTTAGGTTAAAACAAATGGCATAACAATCTATAGGGTGCCTTTTCTAAAGAGAGAGTTTATAAATATGTTACTGAGAAGACTTGGTGAAATACTCAGTTTAATCAGTTAAAATTGTAAATCAAATTTGAAATATAAAGGAAAATACACTCTATGCAATTTACAATTGTAGGGTTGAATAAAGATGTGGGAATATACTGTTACAAATGATATAATGGAATATGTGAAACTTATTTTTATGTTCTTTCCTAGAAATAACTCTGAGAGATAATGAAGTATTTTCAAAGATTCTCATGGCTCCCTATCTAAACCCAACATCATAATATTTTGAATTAGTTCATGTAGTGGTGAAACTTATTTTTATGTTCTTTCCTAGAAATAACTCTGAGAGATAATGAAGTATTTTCAAATATTCTCATGGCTCCCTATCTAAACCCAACATCATAATATTTTGAATTAGTTCATGTAGTGCAAGGGAGAGACTAATGTTGTATAGCTTAGGAGATATTGGGTGTATACCACGGGCAATGCAG
>NW_007735355.1:23399-27065 GCF_000696425.1 Galeopterus variegatus | reverse complement strand
GAAACTTATTTTTATGTTCTTTCCTAGAAATAACTCTGAGAGATAATGAAGTATTTTCAAATATTCTCATGGCTCCCTATCTAAACCCAACATCATAATATTTTGAATTAGTTCATGTAGTGCAAGGGAGAGACTAATGTTGTATAGCTTAGGAGATATTGGGTGTATACCACGGGCAATGCAGAGTGTTTGGTATTATTTTACCATGGAAATGATTAGAGCTACTAATAAATGTGCTAGGTGTTTGAGGTTCCAGTAAAATAATTTTTAGAGGTATCTGTCTATATATACAATGTGATTTAAACTGTTTTTACAAAACTCATAGATCATATGAGTTATAGTGATTTAACAATGAATATTAAAAGTAATGGGTAGAGAAGAGGCTTCTATGAATTTGTCACCCAACTAGTGCATATGAAGAGTCTTCTTAGTGCCTATGCAACATCTTTTTTCTATTGTCAGTTGTGCCATTACTGGTTAATTTCATATCTCTTGCCAAGAAATAAAGGTAGTGATGCTGTTACCACTCACAATGCCATGGGTCCTCAGAATCCACTAGTATTCAAACAAGATAGATATATTAATCGGGGTTCTCCAGAGAGACAGAAACAATAAGATATGTTATAATTATATGAGAGGAAATTTAATAGGGGAATTAGCTCATACAACTGTGATGAAAAGTCTCATGGTAGGCGTCGGCAAACTAGATGTCATAGCATGGCTCAGTCCAAGTCCAAAGACCTCAAAACCAGGGAAGCCAATGGTGTCCTTGGTATAAGTCCCAGAACCCAAAAGCTGAAGAGTCTCGAGCTCTGATGTCCACAGGAAAGAAAGAAGAGTGTATGCCTGCTCCAGTAGGTAGATTACCTTTTTTCTCTGTCATGTGTTCTCTCTGGGCCCCCAGTGGATTGGAAAGTTTCCACTCACATTGAGGATGGGTCTTTTCCACCCAGCTGATTCAGGCTGTCATACTAATCTCTGCTGGAAACACCCTCATGGACGTACCTAAAAAGATAGCTTTACCAGGTTTCTTGGCATTCCTTAATCTAATCAAGTTGATACACAGAATTAACCTTCACAATAGATCTTCTTGCCTCTGAAGATAATTAATACAATGTACTTAATGCTGCTTACATTATTACTCATTGCAGTGGGTGAAATTTCCCCCCCAACAAAAAAAGGTGTATTTAAATATTAAGCCCCAGTACCCGTAACCCATGATTGATGAAACCTTATTTGCAAATTGGCTCTTCACAGATATAATTAAGATGAGATCACACTGAATTAGAGATGGGCCATAATCCAATGACTCATGTCCTTATTAGAAGAGGAAAATTTGGCCACAGGCACAGAAAGAAAGAATGCTATGTGAAGACAGAGGCAGACGTTGGAGTGACACATCATCAAGCCAAGGAATAGCAAGGATTACCAGTAACAACCAGAAGCTAGGAGAGAGAAAACAAATTTTCCTTCAGAGCCTCCAGGAGGAGCCAACACTTCTGATACTTTAAATTCAAACTTTTGGCCTCCAGAAATATAATAGAATAAATTCATGTTGTCTTCAGCCATCTAGTTTATGACAATTTGTTATAGCAGCACCAGGAAACTAATACATTCATGATGCTGCATTATCTAACATGTCACCAGTGAAGACTGGCTTTTAATAATTTTCTTGAAGATTGCTACTGTGATTCATTGATGATGACTACAAATATAAATCTTTCCCAGAGTGTGCAGGAAAGTAAATGATAACTCATTTTCTGGTCATGTTATATTTACCATTTGGAATCTTATACTATAAATGTAGAACACATCTTCAGACCATGTCTTCTCTTGAACTCCTTAGACCATAATCATTGCATTCCCATAACATGAACTCTTTCACATATGATGGCATCCCACCTTCCTTTAGTTAGAAAGATAGGCAAAAGGCCTGTAGGCAGAGTGTGAAGAGGAGTCTAATTTATATAAAAATACGAGACTCTCTTTGTGCATGGCTTAAGAAGGACCCAGAAGAGCCCAACATCACAAATTGGAAGGCAATTGAGAACATCATTTAGAAGGACACTTTGATGTTGCCGAGGAACAATCTTAAAAGTCCCTGAAGGATATATATGTGGTCACCTCTGGAAGGGGGTTCAAAACCACATGGCACAAAATCTGCAGAAGACATGGGGTGAATACTCCAAGTTCCAGCAATGGATGCTCACAGGATAAAGAATGTGTTTATTCTCAGGTGCTGGAGACTGAAAGTGGCCCATACCTTTGGCTAAGAAATAGGCAAGAGACAAAACAAGAGTCACACATGTGGTTCAAGGCCAGGGGTTGACAGGAAATAATTAGTAGCTCAGAGCCCTGAAGTTGCTTTGTGTAAGATATGAGTGACGGTCATTTCAAATCTATGTGCAAGCAACATTCTGGTGTCTCAACACTGCATGACCCACAAAAGAAGACCGTGCTGGCTATGGGGAAAGATCTGATCCCAGATTTTTCTCAGGTTGGCCTCATAGGCATAAGTCCCAGAGCTCTTCAGGGCATCTGATTGATCACCAAGGAAGTGTAGAGGGTCCTAGAATGTTGCAAAGAAGAGAAATGGAAACTAAGACATTATGTGGATTCAGGTCTGGGTTCAAAACACCACACTAAGATGGTGCTACTGGCTCACATCACCCCAGGCACAGGAAGAGGGTTATAAAATGTTCAAAAAGTCCTTTCAAATAGCACCTCAGACTGAGGCACAGGACGCAGGGTAGGGATCCCGCTAAACCAAAACAGTCTAAGAGACGTACAAAAGCAATATAGTAGGAAATGTTGTGTTTGTTGTAATATTAGCTAGCATACACTTACCCTCTTCTTCATCCTAACAGATAATATGCAGCTTGAGTGTCTAAGGGGAAGCTGTATTCTAAGCTCCAGAGGTGCAACTTTTTGGTTTAAATACAAAATAACCCCAAGAAATTGGATTTGTCATGTAAAATATTCAATTATAAAAAATTACTCTCCGTTTTTTCCTTGCCAAATGTAAACAAGGCTACGGTTGTTACTGGCACTAGAACCTTGAAGAAAACCTACTTTATGAAGAAGCTGACAGTTCAGGAGGCAGAACAGAAAGATGGAAAGAACTTGGAATTTAAATTATGAAATTGAACTTCTGAATTAAGATGAAGCCAGAACAAGCTTTGTATTTCCATCTCCCGATTTATTCCACCTGAGTAGAGTTTGGGTAGCATCAATTTATCATAATTGATAGCAGCAGCATGAAGGCTATTTGGAGAATGGTATCATTAGGGACAGGGAGACCAGTTAAAAGATTATGTCTATTGTTTAGATTAAGGATTAGGATTATAGTGATGCGACTATGATATTGGAGAAATTAAATTAAACCGGATATGCTATAAAAACAGCAAAACAATGGGAAATGCTATTTAGTGAGCATTTATTCTTTGTCAGTGTGTTAGACACTTTCCATATTTTATCTGAATCATTACTCCCTGAAATATTACTTCATGGGCATTTTACCCCCATTTTACAGATGATAAATCTGAGGCTCATTGATTTTAAGCATCTGGCAAAAACCATGTACCTGGTAACTGGGAGAGCACAAATTTAATCCCACACTTTTTTGGTTTTAAAGACCATGATCTTTCCATCACAGAATTTTTTTTT
>NW_007735355.1:20915-22077 GCF_000696425.1 Galeopterus variegatus | reverse complement strand
GCACTGTAGCAGTGCGCCACCGGGCTGGCCCTCCATCACAGAATTTTTTGAAGAAGACATAAATAAGACTCCAAGATTAGTTTTGAAAATATAGCTAGTCACATCAAATACAATATTTTGTATTTTCATTCTCATATTTTTTATGATCAGTCTCATAACGTGTAGCAAACACATATATTTAGCACCATTTAAGAGCAAGGGCATAAACTTAATTATTTATCCATTTGTTCCTTGATTTTTCTACTCTAAAACAAACCTTGTTGGGTTTGAAAAAAGCTAATGCAAACATCTGGTGCTTTCAAAATAAAATTGAAAGCTCAAATAACATTTACTAAAAATATATACATTATTAGGGCTGGCCTGTGGCTCACTCGGGAGAGTGCGGTGCTGATAACACCAAGGCCGCGGGTTCGGATCCTATATAGGGATGGCCGGTTTGCTCACTGGCTGAGCGTGGTGCTGACAACACCAAGCCAAGGGTTGAGATCCCCTTACTGGTCATCTTTTAGAAAAAAAAAATAATAAAAATAAAAATATATACATTATGTATTACACAGAAATTAATGACTGGCATAATTGAACTCCAGATCACCTAACACTTTTTCCCTGAATTTATCATTTATCAGCCCCGTGTGGAGTTTTAGTGAAATGCTGTTTTTAATGTGTGTGTGTGTGTGTGTGTGTGTGTGTGTGTGTGTTGTGACAGAAAGAGACAGAGAGAGAAAGAGAGAGAGAGAGAGAGAGAGAAAGTAGACAGAGAAATAGAGGGAGAGACAGACAGACATTGACCTAACCAATAGAGTTATCTGATGCGGCAGAGAGCATCTCTCATTGAGTTAAATAGGTGAGGTACACTGACTTCTTGACACTCTTGCAGTAGTTGCTAAACCACCTATGTCTTTCCAGCCCTGAAGTCCTCTCATACTACTCTTTTCATGTTAAACAGATGGTATTTTCTTCCATGTCCTGCAACATGAGACTGAAGAATTTAAAGATGTGACTTTGACTTGGGGAACTTAATCCACTTCCTGCATCCCCAGCTTCTCCAGATTCAGAAAGAATTGTTTGCCCTCTTCTCTGTAAACTATCTTCATATGCTGCATGCATTTCTGTAGAAATATACCCTCTCTAGTGTGCATCCTATTTTCTGATTTTTTTTTTT
>NW_007735355.1:15599-19266 GCF_000696425.1 Galeopterus variegatus | reverse complement strand
AGCCAGTGAGCGCTGTGAGCGCACCGATCATCCCTATATAGGATCCGAACCCGCGGCGGGATCGCTGCTGCACTCCCAGCGCCGCACTCTCCCGAGTGCGCCACGGGCTCAGCCCATATTCTTCTTCTATTGCCTAACTTTTCAGACTGGCTTTCAAACCATTACCTTTCCTTAGTGTATTCCCTGTACCCCTTCTCTACACACACTCACACACATAAACATACTCTGATCCAACGTGTTTTGCCTTTTCAACTACTCTAGTTGCATCACACCCAACAATGACATATTATTTATTTTATGCTTCTATGTCCTTTTTTATACAATTTCTTCTGCCTGAAATGCCCATGTGGATTTTACCTACCCAAATGCTGCTCATGTGTCAAAAATTAAATGTGCAAACATACAATAAGCATGGAAATGTATAAAGTTTTTCTGAATATACTAATTCTTGATGAGATTTATCTCAACCAATATCTGATTTTTACAGTCTGTGATAAATTATACCATATTTGTATGTTTTATTTCTGGTCTGGGCTCTGGGAATTCAGAAGTGACAAAAAATTCCCAAATACCTTCCTATGTAGAGTTTACATTCTAGTGGGAGACAATCATTTGAGCAGTTTCC
The DNA here is from genome assembly GCF_000696425.1 of Galeopterus variegatus. Taxonomy (NCBI): domain Eukaryota; kingdom Metazoa; phylum Chordata; class Mammalia; order Dermoptera; family Cynocephalidae; genus Galeopterus; species Galeopterus variegatus. The sequence continues at coordinate 18,641 of NW_007735355.1, read as the reverse complement.
ATATGGTCTTTTGCTTTTATTAAACAATGTTGGATGGTACATCATTCCTTTTCATTAGGATTATAATGAACATGAAGACAGAAGCCTGTTTTTTGTTTTGGAAATATTTCACATACTATCTAGTAGATAAGTGTTTTTATTGCCAAAGCTCAAAAAACAAAATTCTGAAAGAAATTAGACGATGAAGTATCTGTTTTAAATTACCTTCATATTTAAATTTTAGATTAGTTTATCACATTTTTTCCAGTTTTTTTGTTTTGTTTTGCTTTGTTTGTNTTCTTGATTTCCTGCTTGTGTGCACGTGACAAAAATATTCAAGAAGAAAATATGTGGTTCATTTACATGTTTCATTACTTTTTGTTTTGTCTAATATGTCTAATTGTGGAATTAGATTTTGAATTTCTAATTCAGTGGCACAACATATCAGAATTATGTATGAGTCGGAGAGAGCACAACTCTGAGCACTAAGTCACCTGAATTAAATATTGTTACCAAGGTACATCTCTCAGTTTGTCTACTTATTATGATTATTTTCATGTAAGTCCAACGCCTAATTTGTCTTCACCATAAAGATGATGGTATGAGTCCAATATTTAATTAAGACTTATCTGCTGTGAACTAATCATTGAATTTAACACCTTGTTGCTGTATTCCAACAGGACTGAGATTTTGTGAAGGTTTTGGCTGAGATACAGTTATCACAGCTGTTTTAATATGATTGCTGCTCCTAGAAAACAGTTTTTCCAACCTCTAAATACCTTATTTTCAAATGTAATTTTGCTGTGAGAACTTCTTTTATCCTCTTTTACGCATAAACCCTTTCCCTTTGGGGACACTCTTAACACAGGCTACTTACTGTATTTCACAACTATTACTGATCTGTGATATCTTTATAAAGTAAATTACCAGAAACTGTCCAACTTAGAGTGTCATGGGGAGAGTTGTATTTTATTGTTAGAAAGTTAAGGTAGAGAAGATTCTAGACCAAAGCAACAATACATTCGTGAGTATTTTTCATTAAATGATTAAATTGGGATAAACATGTTAAATGCATTTTCTTCTTTGCACTGTTATATATAAGACATGAAATTCACACTGTAATAGGAAAACAAGCCTGTGTTATTCTGAATTTTTCTTTTTTAATGAATAGTTTACATTTCTTTATATGTTAGAAAAGAAGTGCTCCTTTTTATTCATAGAGATCTTTGGCTGGCTATATTCTCTAATTCCAGATACTGTGAACGTTCTATTTCTGTCACTTATAGCAAAGTACCTGGAACTGGGTGATTTATAAAAAAAATGAAATTTATTGCTTATGTTTCTGAAGCTGGGAAGTGCAAAGTCTAGGGAAACCAGCTGGTGAGCATCTTTGGTGCTGGCTTTACAGCAATGCAGGGGTCTCACATGGCAGTAAATGGCAGAGCAGTAAATGGCAGAGCAGCTCTCCTTTGTAAGCCCTCAGAACCATGCCCATCACCACCATTTTTAATCCATTCACTAGGCATGGTCCTCAGACTCTAATCACCTCTTCAAGGCCCCACCTTTTAATTACCATACAGGATTTCCCACCCTCAACAGTTACAGTGGGAGTTTAAGCTTCAGCGTGGTTCCGGGTGTGGGTGGGGGGGCGGTCATCCAATCTACAGCAGAAGCAGTAGGCATAAAATTGGATTCTATAGTCCTGAAGTTGATATTTGAAAAAAAAATGGGTTTCCTTAGGAGCAGAACTGAAGGGAATTGGAATAAATCTTAGGTACATGTGTGAATAAAGTTTTTCATTGGGTGTAAATATGGTTTAGGTTTAACAATAGCTCAAATAGTCTTATAAGATTATTATGATTGGCACGTATGGGATTGTGATTATATAAACTCTAAACTCCAGGAAAAAACTGGATTCTGAAATGTACATGATTAAATTTTGTGTTCTGGCCCTGCTAAGTTCACCTCTGTACTCGTATAGCATGCCAAAATGCTCATAAAGGAATTCTGAAAGAATTACAATTATGACACCAGCACCAATTCTGAAAGAAGAATTGCAATTCTGACACCTGCGCCAACACTTCTCATTTGACTCATTATATCTCATTTTGTTTTGGGCCACACTGATGAGTTCTGATTAATTCTGTCTCCTCTTCTTCCTATTTGGCATACCTATTGTCTTCTTTGTAATCTTTCATTTTCAACTTTGTTCCCTCAAATTTTAATGATGTCTAATTATACATGTCCTGGGTGTCCACTGGCTGTTAAATTGAANCTGTATTTCACAACTATTACTGATCTGTGATATCTTTATAAAGTAAATTACCAGAAACTGTCCAACTTAGAGTGTCATGGGGAGAGTTGTATTTTATTGTTAGAAAGTTAAGGTAGAGAAGATTCTAGACCAAAGCAACAATACATTCGTGAGTATTTTTCTTTAAATGATTAAATTGGGATAAACATGTTAAATGCATTTTCTTCTTTGCACTGTTATATATAAGACATGAAATTCACACTGTAATAGGAAAACAAGCCTGTGTTATTCTGAATTTTTCTTTTTTAATGAATAGTTTACATTTCTTCATATGTTAGAAAAGAAGTGCTCCTTTTTATTCATAGAGATCTTTGGCTGGCTATATTCTCTAATTCCAGATACTGTGAACGTTCTATTTCTGTCACTTATAGCAAAGTACCTGGAACTGGGTGATTTATAAAAAAATGAAATTTATTGCTTATGTTTCTGAAGCTGGGAAGTGCAAAGTCTAGGGAAAACAGCTGGTGAGCATCTTTGGTGCTGGCTTTACAGCAATGCAGAGGTCTCACATGGCAGTAAATGGCAGAGCAGAGAGAGCGAGAGAGACCAGTCTTATTCACTCTCTTTTGTAAGCCCTCAGAACCATGCACATCACCACCATTTTTAATCCATTCACTAGGCATGGTCCTCAGACTCTGATCACCTCTTCAAGGCCCCAACTTTTAATTACCATACAGGATTTCCCACCCTCAACAGTTGCAGTGGGAGTTTAAGCTTCAGCGAGGTTCTGGGGGGGGGGGGGGGGGGGG
>NW_007735355.1:12705-14599 GCF_000696425.1 Galeopterus variegatus | reverse complement strand
TGGGGGGGGGGCGGCGGTCATCCAATCTACAGCAGAAGCAATAGGCATAAAATTGGATTCTATAGTCCTGAAGTTAATATTTGAAAAAAAAAAAATGGGTTTCCTTAGGAGTAGAACTGAAGGGCATTGCAATAAATCTTAGGTACATGTGTGAATACAGTTTTTCTTTGGGTGTAAATATGGTTTAGGTTTAACAATAGCTCAAATAGGCTTATAAGATTATTATGATTGGCACGTATGGGATTGTGATTATATAAACTCTAAACTCCAGAAAAAACTGGATTCTGAAATGTACATGATTAAATTTTGCATTCTGGCCCTGCTAAGTTCACCTCTGTACTCGTATAACATGGCAAAATGCTTATAAAGGAATTCTGAAAGAATTACAATTATGACACCAGCACCAATTCTGAAAGAAGAATTGCAATTCTGACACCTGCAACAACACTTCTCATTTGACTCATTATATCTCATTTTGTCTTGGGCCACACTGATGAGTTCTGATTAATTCTGTCTCCTCTTCTTCCTATTTGGCATACCAATTTTGTAATCTTTCAATTTTCAACTTTGTTCGCTCAAATTTTAATGATGTCTAATTATACATGTCCTGGGTGTCCACTGGCTGTTAAATTGAAAGTAAATATCTCTTTATGTAAGATCACCATGAGCTGTCACAGCACCCCATGTCCCAACCCAACATGTGTGTTGAGGTGTAATATCATTAATCATACAGAAGTCTAGTATTAACATATAATTAACAGTGAACTTAGAAGGTGCACAAACTTTTAAATATTTTTTCACTAAGGGTATTTTAAATGTCAATACCACTCTTTCCTGATTTCCCTGTAATCTTTCCCTTCTACATTGATACAATTCATATANAAACAAACAAGTATCCCAACTTTCATCCCTTTTGTAGTTGGTTATCTATAAATGATGGTATGCTTAGATATATTACAAAATGTCTTTGTTTCTTTATTGGTTATATAAAAGTCTATACATACAGGGTTTTTAACAAGGTATGAGACCTGCACAGTTGCAAAGGGCCCCACATTCACAAAAGTACCTTTGATTGGTTTAATGCTCTGCTGTCTTTATCTCAAAATTCTTAATAATTCTTGAACAATTTCATTTTAAACTGGGCTCAACAAATTATGTAGCCAGTGTCTTTTTGACATTTGGCAAAGACAGTAAGAAATCTGATCATAGGTGATTTGGGATATTAATTTAGGAGACAAGAATTCTCATGATAAAGGGAAAACATTAACTCAATAAATATTTGTTAAGTGTCCACTATTTAGCATATTCATTAATTTTATTTGTCTATATATATGTGAATGTGTGTGTTAATTTAATATATAAGTCATGAAATTGAACCAATAGAATAGAGCTGTCATGAGCAACAGTCTAGCCATAATGCCTTCTAATTATCCTGGCATTTTTACAGTAATCAGCTAAAGTCTCTTCAGATGCACTATACATGTAATTCCACACATTCTCACAATTTATGCAAATATATCACCAGCATGTTTTAAGAGCTCATCAGTTAGGCCCAGAAAGGTGAATTAGCTTTAATAAAGCTATGTAGTAAGTCAGTAGATCTGTTGCTAAATCCATGTCCCTTCAAATGATTGAACTTCTTTATCTGAACTGTAAACTTAATTATGTTTATCCAACCTTAGAACTTTTAAAGTTTATAGGCAAATATATTTAATAAAAGTGTATATCACCAATTTGTGGCTGAATTTTGTAAAGTTGAAAATCCATTCATATTAGCAGGAGTGTCATCAAAAGTAGTCGTTCTTACTTAAATATTAGTCTTCATAAAAACTATAGACATTCTGCCACAGCCATAGTTTATTAACTAGATACAATTAGCACTATTTGCTACAGC
>NW_007735355.1:4708-12122 GCF_000696425.1 Galeopterus variegatus | reverse complement strand
CTTAGAACTTTTAAAGTTTATAGGCAAATATATTTAATAAAAGTGTATATCACCAATTTGTGGCTGAATTTTGTAAAGTTGAAAATCCATTCATATTAGCAGGAGTGTCATCAAAAGTAGTCGTTCTTACTTAAATATCAGTCTTCATAAGAACTATTGTTTCTGGCTAGACATTCTGCCACAGCCATAGTTTATTAACTAGATACAATTAGCACTATTTGCTACAGCAGTTGTTTTATGTAGATTATATACCCTCATTTCTGCAATCAGTTTTCTTTGTTTCCTGGGTCATATTCCATTTCTTGTTTTGCTGTGTAAAAAATACTTAATTTTTGTTTCAATATCTACTTCTCTTGAATTTTTGAATAATTTTTTCAATAGATTTGAAGCAAATTTTTTTAAAAATTGCACTTCTATTTTTTCTACATAAGTATTCTCTTGTTAGCCAAGAAATTTCTGATATACATTTTCTACCATCTCTCCCAATAACTGAGGCAGTGATTTTTGACTGCTAATGATGTACGTGTGTTAGTGTCTCTTTAAGAGATTTTGTCACTTTGATGATCTCAGTGTTGCAGATATAATCACTTACCTATAGAAATTTAATTTTAAAATCCAAGAGTGATGGTGGAAAAATCTGCAAGCATGAAAAAAAAAAATGTTGGGTTTTAATTGAATTGCATACTTCATGCCAAATTATCTTGATGTCTCTTTTATTATTATTTTCTTTGATTCCAGTTGTAGAATCTAGTAGACTAAAATTGGGACTATTTTTTAGGATACATAGTAATATTAATGCGTTTGTAGACCATGTATCATCTTCACAGTGTCTTAGTAACTTCTGTCAGTCTGTAGTGCTTCCTGTGGAAGAAATCAGAATATATTTGATATGCTGCTTAGGCTGAAGGTATGAAACATTTTGACAATTTCAACGAATAAAAATGGTTGGGTAGACTCATCATTACCATTATGAATGTAGCATACTTTCTTTAAAAATCAGAAGCATCTAGTTAAATAATGAATATTACAAAGTAAATAAAATCAATAAAGTTTCAAATTCAATTATTAGTAACCCCAATTTAAAGCTAGAAATATGAAAGTTAAAACAATGTTAACATTTCTTCTTTGTTTTTAGGCTATGTCTCTCAAATTTTTAAGCTACATTGGTAAACAAAAACCTAACAAGTAAGTGGAAAAAAATGATAAATTGTTTGCAACATATATTGAAAAATACCATGAATTAGGTATAAGTAACTTACATACTTCACCCCTATTTAAAAGATCAGTTAGAAACAGTAATCCCACGTGGTGATCCCCCAGCATAACTGGCCTTCCAGCTCTCCTGGGAAGTGGCTCTCCTACAAGTGGGGAGAGCCAGGGCTGTTGGCTGGGACTCTGTTCCTAAAATATATGACTGTAGCTTTTGTCAGAACTCAGAGACTATTCCGAACATGGTTGTGATACATTTTGCACTTGCTCTTTCTCAAGCTGCTTTAGCATTCTATGAAAACACATTTAAAAATATATTAGTTTGCCTCAAAATAAACAAGCAAATAAATTATAAAAACAACAACAAATTATAGAGTCATATATTTAGAGGAGAATAATTGATAACGTCTTTTTGTGTAATCAGTATTTTTGTGTAATCTTATACTGAATGTTTACTCAATGCCAAGCACTGTCTGAAAGGTAGGGATATAATGTTAAATGCAACAGGTATGTCTTTCCGCATTTGCACCATAATTATCACACAGAGTAGAAATACGTGTTTCGGGCAGAGGAAAGAGTATATTTAAAGATTTAGATAAGAGAAAAAACATGGAACTACAAGGAAATAAAATAAATTCATAGTTACTGGATAGTGACTGGATTATAGAGGGAAAGGCGCTAGTTTAAGAGCCAAGTTTGGAGAAAGAAGAAGGGACCAAACCATAATGGGACTTGTAAATCAGAATTAGGAGTAAAAACTTTCCCCTAAAAGGAAATGAAAGTCATTGAAAAGCCACAGAAGAACATAGAATTGCCATAATCAGGTGAATGTTTCCCATGGTAGGCAACTAGGTAAAGATGGATACAATTCACTTAAAGAGGGATCACTGGAGAAGAGGCATATTTGAGAGATAATGAGTTTAGATGTTCAGATATTGAGTATGATGTGTCTGGAAGACACTTAAATGTCCCAATCAACATTTAAACATATATTGTTAGTAAACAAGAGAGTGGTGTGGTTTGAGATATAGATTTATAGTTTTGTAGAAGTAAAAGGAGGATTATAGTTTAAGAAGGAATAAAAGATCAGAAGAAATGAATGCTCCCCAAAAGGCACTTTTATGCCAAAAAAAATAATAATAATAGTAATAAAAGAAAGGAAGAAAAAATACATATTTAGTGAATTTAGGGTAAAGGAGTTAAATGATTTTGGATGATCCAGATTCAGAGGAATTATGGGAGCAGAAAACTGATAGCAATCACTTATGGAGGAAAAGGAGACAATTTGTTTAATGTGTTTTTTCAAGAAATTTGACTTTGTTGGGGAAGAGAGAAGGAACTAACTGATTGGGTAATTCGAATGTTTCTTATTTAAGAGAATGCATTTTAGTGTTTATATAATGATGGGAAACAGCCAGGAGCAAGCAATCTGTTTCTCTTTTTCTTCCTCCCTCTGTCTAAAACATGACAATCTTGAAGAAGCTTGAAAGGACAGTGTAGGTTTATGGTTATATGTGTGTTAGAAAAATTGTTGAGCTTTTGTTCTGATCTTAGTTTGGTCTGGACATAATAGAAACCTTGATCAGATACAAAATATATTTTCCAAATAAAAGTGAAGCAGGTTCCATCCAGGATACTATGGGAAAAATCAAAGGAGGACTAACTATACCTTGAGATTCTTAACGGCAGGACAACCTGGCCTCTGGTAACTTTTAGCCTCTGACTTTCTGGAATACCCCTTCGTTTATTGTTTATATTGCCTCTGATCTCTGCCTTTGCTAGGGAAGTTAAGTAAAGTCATCCCAAATTGCCAGTTCTCTCTCTGTGTCTCCTGGAGGTAACCTCATGGATCCTAAAAATGGCTCTCCTTCTGTCAAGACTGGGAACAGAGAGAAGATGAAAGTGGATATTGGAGAAGGAATATCTTACTGTCATTCCAAATCAGAATTTGGAATTTGTAAATCTCATGATATTAACATGTCCCCTCCTCCCCAAAAAACCCTAAATATGAAAATATAAAAATTTTAGGTTTGAGGCATATTTATTTAAGGAGTAAATGTCTTTTTTTCAAGAAAGATCAGGAAGATTGTCAGTTCACTCTTTCCCAAAGTTATTTATTTGCTTTCTAATTTACTTAATTAAGAAGTACTGGTATTAATAGTTAAATACATGTAACCAATTTGGTTCAAAGCATGAAGACTTCTATAACACCACCAAAAGGCTTAGTCTATGACCCATTAAACATGCTTTGGAAATGTAAATTGAAGATGGAACAGTACTGTTAACACAACTGTTTCTAATTATCAAACTATGCAAGACCATACAAAATTTAAGAACTTTATGAAAGGTATTAAAAATTTGCTAAGGAACAAAACGTTGGGTGACTTGATATCCTAATAGGGGTTGACAAAGTTTTTATTATTATAAAGAGATAGTAAATATTTTAGGCATTGCAGGCCATATGGTCTCTGTTGTAACTTTTCAGTTCTGCTATGGTAGTTTGAAAGCAGGAATACATAAAAGAATGGGAATGAATGTGTTCTAATAAAACATTTACAACACAGAGTGAAGGATAGATTTAGCCCAAGGGGCAATAGCTTGTGACTTTTATCCTAGATGCCAAAAAAATATAAGTAATGAATATTCTACCTGAATGAAAGTTACATGTAGCAACATTTTGCATTTGTATATGTCAGCATCATTGTTCGTTCTTGGAACTCTAGCCATCATAAAACCACTGTGAGACAAAGGATGAAGAAGGACTTAATACACTCATTTTTCTTTCTTTCCACTTATGCTAATTTTGGTACTTTCATGAGATATTTTTTTTGTATATATAAGGATTATGGTTACCATTTTATTGAAAGAAAGCAATTATACAAGAAAAATAATTAAATTCTTACTGTGTGCTAATAGCCATATTAGGTACTGAAGACTCATAACTAGTAAGAAATAATTCTCATCCTCGAATGCTCACAGATAAGCTGTTCTAATATGATATGAGAAGAGCTACAATAAAGTGATGTACAGATGTTATAGAAACTCTGAGGAAAGAATTCACTCAAATTAACAAGGACATTGTAGAATATTAATTTTCAGATAACTACTTATAAAGCATAACTTCTCAAGTACTACAATAAAATGTTCCATTAAATTATGTGCTAATATTTTTACGATTTTTCCATTAATTGCTCCAACTACCTTTAGCCTTACTATCAGGAAGTCCAATATTTTCTTTTTGAATTTTCCAAAGACCACGTGAAAAATGTATAATCTAAAATGTTCAGTTTTCACATGTAAACTAAATGATTAGAGTAGTAGGATCAGCTCACTGTATTTATTGCTTCTACTTGTGAATATGTTGTGTCATAGTTCTGATGCATGTACTTGAGTAATGCAGGCCCTTTATTTATTATTTAATGAATCTCTTGTCCATATGGCTATACATTCCACTGTGTTCTTCCAGAAAGGACAAACTCAGTCTCTTTTTTCTGAGGTCAAAACAGTATGCCCAATACTTGGGTTCCCAGAGACATAGCTCTTAGGACTTGAATATTTCAGTTCACAAATGTAGAAATCTTCTAGGGGAACTGGTTCTATTCTGCTATGATAGCTTGAAAGCAGGCATACATAAAAAATGGGAATGAATGTGTTCTAATTTACAAAACACCTCACATTCCCAGAACTAATGAAATCTTTTCTACCTCCCAAGTATCCACCCATAAGTATTTGGAAGCGTTTTCTTTTAAACCTTCATAAAACAAATGGTTTTATTATATTCCTTTTTTCCAAATACATTCTTTAAGTAAACTACCTATTTTTTTAAGTTGTCCTGCTTTATATATCTTCTAAAAAAAAAAAAAAATGATGCTTTCAGTGACCACGAACTGGCACCTTCTTTGCTGAAGACAAGGTGACCAAAACATAAATAAACCCACACATGTACAAGTCATCTCAGATATGCCATTCAGCACTGTGAATATTTAGCATTTATTAGATAAAACATGCCATACATGTATGAGTTGTGTTTTATTAGTCTTCATTATAAGATTGCAGAGTGCTGCAAAGGCCACTTCCCCCAAAACACAAAAAGCCCAGCCACTTTTTGCTGCAGACTAACACTGATACTTGCTGCCTCTAAAGTCACAGTTTTTGTGACAGAAAAGAGTCAAGTAGACTTCCAACTTTGTGATACTCAAATAACTTATTAATATGCTAGAGTGGCTATTTGCAATGTAATTGTACTTGTCATAGCTCAAATGCTGAAGTCAAATTTCAAATCCCAGTGTTCAAGTTTTACAGTTAAGACATCATCTTCCAGTGCAAAAGAGCAACCTGCTCCCCTGACCCCTTTTACTCCTCAACCCAACAGCAGTGAGTCAGGGTTACAGTGTTTCAGATATATGATACAATTAATGTTATACTTGACCATTTTTTACCTTCTCTTTCTAAAAAAATATATATATTTTACACACACACACACACACACACACACACATACATATCCATATGCACCAACAGTTTGAAAGCTCTAAAGAAAGGTGTGCCTTAGGTTGGAGTTAGTTAGTCATCCATGAGATAATATATAGATATTGTATCTCAGGGACCCACACTGTGTCTAACACAAACCAAGGGCTCAATAAATATTTCCTAGTTCTACCAGCTTTGGCAATGCTAATCAAAGGTGCAGGGTGAAAGAGCAATAAAAGCTTTACTCTCTATCCATACTATTAGAAAACTATAGCACAAGCTCTCTATAGAAGATGGAACAAACTACTGGACTATCTTTAATGCTAGGCCAAAAGCTCAAGACTCAGATGTTCCAGCTAAGGGGAAGTCCATTAACCAACTAAAGAGCTTCTTAAGGAATTTGATTGTGAATTCACTGTCCCTCACTGTTTTCTATACTGTGCTCTTCTTCCTGGAATTAATTCTACTTCCACTTGAAATCCCCAAGTAATATTGATAATTATAATTTCTTTATGGATGGTCCCTAAGTGAAGTATAAATAAATTGCCCAGAATCTTGACCAATAGCTGATACACAGATAGAGAGATGCAATGGAAAATCATGCATGAACTTGGGTGTTTTATTTGTCCACAAGACCTAGACATCATTATCCTACATAAGAGCATCTGTTTCTTCCTTTAACTAGAGCACCCAATTCAGTGGCTTTCAAATGAGTATCTTTAAAAGAACTTCAGTTGAGCAGCGTTCGGTCTTTATAACACTTCCTCCCAAAGTGAAAGGAGTAACCTACAGAAAATTGAGAGTGAAAAAAGTAGAGGGAAGAAATGGTGCAATCAGCACAAAAATACAGTATGAATTCTTATAGGCATTTCTCAAGCATGGCATAATTTTTCTTAATTGTATTTCAGTTTAGGGTATTCATCATCAACCACATATTAAAGATCTACTATAAATTCAATGCTATACGTCAGACTGTAGATAGGGTGATAAATGTTTCACCCTTGCTTTAGTGAAGTTCAAAGCTGATAAAAGGGAAAAAACCACAGAGTAGACTGTGATATTTTCTGTGACAGTGTAAGCACAAGAAGTTAGAAGAGTATAGGAAAGAACTCCTTATTTTCCCAGTGAGTGTTTGCAAATGTGTTGAAGACCTTAGGATCTTTTCCTATTACATAGGATACTCCTTCTCCATTGAAATGAGAAAGGAAGATGTCAAAAGAATGGCCAGAAATACTACTCTTTCAAAAGTCTCCTGAAGGAAGTGGTTACCCAAGAAAATAGAAGTTCTTTTCTAACACATGGGGCTTAAGATGATCAAATAGAATAAAATAGGTCTTTTGTTTTCTGACCATAGAACGGGATGCCTTTTATCACTTTCAATATGAAAAAAAAAATGTTTTTATTCTTCAGAACTCTTCACATTGTGCTGGCTAATTTTATTTGTCCACTTGTCAGAGTCAGGGAATGCCCAGAAATTCAGTTAAACATCATTGCTTACTATTATTGTTGTTGTTGAGGGAGTCTGTGAAGGTGTTTCTGGAAGAGGATAGCACTTGAGTTGTTGAATTGGTTGACTAAAGTAAAGCACACGGCCTTCCCCAATATGAGTGGACATTTATTCAATCTACTGAGGTCGTGAATGGAACAAAAAACTGGAGGAAGGTTGAATTCACTTTCTCCCTGACTGAGCTGGGACACCAGTCTTCTCCTGCCCTTAGCACTGCTTGTTCTCAGG
>NW_007735355.1:4271-4525 GCF_000696425.1 Galeopterus variegatus | reverse complement strand
TTCTCCCTGACTGAGCTGGGACACCAGTCTTCTCCTGCCCTTAGCACTGCTTGTTCTCAGGCGTTAAGACCCAGATGGAAGCTATGCCATCAGCTCTCCAACTCTCAGGCCTTTGAACTCCACCCACCTTTCCTGGAGCCAGCTTGCAGATAGCAGATCAGGACTTCTCAGCCTCCATAATCACATGAGCTAACAGCTTAGAATAAATCACCTCTCTTTGTGTTTCTGTCTCTTTCTCTTTCTATATATGCATG
>NW_007735355.1:0-4160 GCF_000696425.1 Galeopterus variegatus | reverse complement strand
CAACCAATTCAACAACTCAAGTGCTAACCTCTTCCAGAAACACCTTCACAGACACCCTAAACAATAACGTTTAACCAGATATCTGGGCAACCCCAGCCCAGACAAGTTGACACATAAAATTAGCCATCTCAATGTGCCAATGGGAATTATGAGGAGCTTTCAAGCTGCCAGGAGGAAAGCTAACCTGAAGACAAAACTGACATTGGAATGGTGGCCGTGGAATACAGCTAGAGTCCCAGTATACACAACAGCCTAAGTGCTGCCAGAACACTAAACATTTCAATCATGAGAGCCGATATATTTATTTTTTAAAGCAATTATTATTTTTTAAAATTTTAAACAAGAGTTATGACAATGCTTTTTAACTGATATTCAGAGTGATAGAAACCAATGTGCTTAAAGGTATTCTGATCTAATTTTTATGTCAAAATGTGTTAAACATTTTTCATCGAGAATTTGCTTTGGACTGCATGTTTGTACTGTGTGCAGACATAGCCATGGATACATGATTGCATGCTAGTGTTCTCAGGAAGCATACACAGGAAGACCCGCTCATTTATTTCACTTCTTATATCCTTGTGTTCTCTTTTCCTCACACTGAAACATCGTTTACTTATGTTGGTCACTGGCAGAGGCAATCTGCTTAACTAGATGGGCCAGAATCTAATCTGGTGTGACAAATGAAAGAGACACATAATTGGCTATGTAATTCTAGGGTGGAACTGTTATCAATTTTCGGCAATTGATGTTTTCAGGACAACATTATACACAGCACATGTGATTACAATTACTGTGGGGAATCACTGAATGTTTCTGTAATCTTCTGGTGGGCTATAAAAATTAACGGGAACTTTTGATAACTGGCATTTTACTTGCATATGATGATTATCTGAGCTTAACTCCCTTGATGGAAAATGGTCCTAGCCATACAGCTATTTTCACACTTTTTGGAAAGTATCTGCCCTTACACATAACATGACTGTTTATTTTCCTTTAAGTACAAAAACCTTTAACTTTAGATTGTGTTAAAGTCTCTTGCTGAATTACGCACCAGGTGGGGATCCTCGTTTTGCTGATCTCAGCTTTTGCTGTGTCTACTCCCCTCATGGTCAGGTGAAACTTTCAAAACCCACCAGTATTATTCTTTGGATCTTCTATTGCTCACTGTATTGCTAGGGCTAGGGCTCAGAGACCCTACAAAACTGTTATGCAGACTGGGTCACAAACTGCTCACCTGCAGGTCCACGAGCTAGGCAATGAGAAAAGATCCTGGGAGCCGTGGGTAAAAAATTAATAGGTTTTATTCAGATGCAAGCTCAGGTAGCAAGCAGCAGCCACCCAAGTGGCCTCCTGGGGCGTCCTGAGGGCACTGTGGATCAGAGCCGCTAGTCCTGTGTACTTAAGTTCGATAACCCGAGACACCTGGGCGCACATAAACAATTACATTAGACAAAAACCAAGGAACACCTGGGCACATATGCATATTTACATCTAATGCTCGGCAAGACTCAAACCCCTCGAGGGACCCTGACCATTTATATTTACTTTCCCTACACTCACACTTATACTCACCTTAACTTACCAGAAAACTAAATTTTTCAAAGTGTGGTGAAAACGTAAATTGCATAGCTGAAAGTTGAAAGAAATTCTAACTAGGCCATGTACAAAGTTATGTCCCATTTGCATTCTGGCCTGCCTCTTAGAAAACTGATGAAAATTAGCCCAAACTTGGAAATGTCACTCTTAGCAAGAGACCATACTATACTTTTGTTTATTTCTAGCCTTGCATTCTTCTAATATATAACGTGTGTCCTTCCTAAAGTTCTTCATAAAATTGGCTCATTCTCCACTTCACTTATTTTAGTAGGTTTGTATGGTTTGGCAGACGGAAAGACACAAATGAAACAGTTTTCAATGTGCCCACCTACATCATGTGCTTATAATTAAACTACACTCTTCAGAATAGGTGAATATGCCGAAACCAACTTCAAACACAATTTTCCAGATAATTCTGAAGCTGTAATATTTAAAATATCCAGCAAGCATTAATTCTTTACCAAATGTAAAATATTACAACAGGATATAATAAATTTCCATGGCTATCTAGGATTCTTACTGTGGCAATAATCAGATAATTTGAAACACCCTAAAAATGAGAATTCTAATAATAATAATGACAGTAAAAAGCCAAATTAACACACATTCATTTTTGCCAGGCACTATGTTAAGTGCATCACATACATTAAATTCTAATCCTTTCAACAAACCCTGCACACTTGGCATTATTATCCCATCCACTTTTTAAGGGTGAGGAGTTTGAAACTCATATAAGTCATTTGTCCAGGGCCACAAACCTAGTAAAAGAAAGGGCCAAGACTCAAATCCAGTTTTGTCTATCCTTAAAATTTGTGCCTTTTCAGTTACAGCACCAAGCTCTGCTTCAAAGTATCAGTCCAATTAAAATTTTGTGTCATAAAATATATGATAGGCAAGAAATAGATACAGCATGGGAAATATACTGTGATGTGTTTAAATGGACTTGTGGAAATATCATGACCCACAAGAATATAGATATTCTCTCTATATATTATACTCTAACAACGAGCAGTCTTAGTTCAGGGCTGACAGGCAAAGGCACTACACACACCAATTACAAAAAAAAATTTTCTCTAAGTAACAAACTAGAATCATGGTATTTGTCATGTATAAGATAGTTTCATTTTTTTCCTAAGTATTACTTTTTAATAACAAAAACAAAATTAGCTATTAAAAGGTATTTTCTATTGTGCTGTCTAGTGATTATAAAGATTATAATATGTTGAGTGAAAAAAGCAAAGCACAGAGGTATAAATACCGCATGTGCTCACTCATAAGTGGGAACTAAAAGAGAAAGAAAGAAGGAAAGGAAGACCACAGTAGAGCATTGGACTTGCAGAGAGAGAGAGAGCATACCTAGGGATACAAAGTGGATTGGGGGTAGGGGGAGGGGGAGGGAGATTGGGGATAATTGGGTGGGGGACATGGTTACAATTGCAATTTGTGGTAATGGGCATGCTGCCAGTGTGGATCTGGCCTTCACATGTAGGGCATGAAGGGAGACAATCAGCCTTGAGTCTCATGAATATTCATAACCAATGAAAAAAAAATGATTGTAATAATATTGGCTTACCATAATAAAAAAATTCCAAATGGCTCAATNACCATTGGGGATGACTTGGAATGCTTTAATTGGTCCACCGTACTTGCCTGCAGGCTTTTCTGTTGTGGGAATGATTTAAGTCTCTTCTTGCTTTCAGCTAAATCTCAGCATGTCTCACATTTCTGAAATCACCTTTATCATTTGAGGCCCTAAGGAAAAAATGAATTCTAATTCAGCTTTCATCTTATTTCATGGAGAACCATAAGTGTTTCTACAGCATTAGAGGGAAAGCTGATTAAGAAGGCAGGAATCAATCACAAGGTAAAGGAAAATAAGTAGAAATGCATCTTTAGGGGTCCATTCGTACACATGACCTACTTCTTTCACGGAAAATGTATCAGATGAATGTATTTTTTAATATAAAATAGTGATAAAAGATTAGTTCACGAAGTCACTGGGGAGGCAAACTGAGACACACTGAATCAGTGTAAAGCCACATATTTGCTTTCACCAAGCAATATTTGTCACTCCCACGAGAAAATAGGCCGTTAAATTACTAAATATTAGCTGTATCACTTATATATGTTCATTATTGCCTACTTTGAATGAAATCCAGGAGAGAATGTTTATGAAAAATAATGATATCCATTAAGAGTGTAGGTCTAATTGAAGGCATTATCAAATGTGGTAACATTTGCAGCTGGACCACCATGGAAATCAAATAAATATGCAGATGGCCCAAATAAGTTTGCCTGTCAATGAACCATTAAGGTACACTATCACAGCTGTGAAAAATGTTTCTATTTATTTGGAGTGTTTGTTTTTTCTAAATAGGAGACAGGCAAATTAATCTGCTTTCTTTTTTTTATCCCTAGCCAGAGTTCAGTTTAATTCACTGAAATGAAGCAGCTGAAAGTGCATCTCTCATCTCCTGTACTGAAATTCTAATCTTATTTTATTTTATTTTATTATTTTATTTTATTTTATTTTATTTCATTTATTTTATTATTGAGACATAATT
>NW_007735354.1:76438-80006 GCF_000696425.1 Galeopterus variegatus | reverse complement strand
AAATCAGATGATTGATAGGAAAAAAATGTGAGGATTGATTATTGGTGTGTAAAACCTCACCACAACTCCTCCATGACAATCTTTGCTTTCTGTTTTTGGTACCTAGGTGCTCAAAATAGATATCTGCCAAATGGATCCATAGCAAATACCATCAACTCTAAAAAAAAGAGAGAGAGAGTTCCAAATTAGGGGGTCAAGCAAGCAGAAGTGCATGGAGACTTCAAGAAATGGGTTCCTTTCTCTTTTTTTATCGAATCATAGTTGATTATACCCATCTATGGGGTACATAGTTGAGTATCAATACCTGTGTGCAATATGTTATGCTCAGATTCCAGGCAGGGGAATGGAATGTGCTAATTAGCCCAAGGCAAGTGGGAACTGTCCTTGGAGGCTGAGGGTGAATAGAGAGGTGCCCTTTCTATCTATAGGGATAGGTACAAGGTATAGTGGAGAAATTGGAGAAGGATCAGGGCTCAATCACCAAGAACAGAGGGAAATGAATTTTGAGGAGGCAGAATATATTAAGTGACCTTGCTGATCAATGTCACCTGATTCCAGGTAAAGTTTTCTTTCTACTTCACAATGACTGCCTTATTAAAAAATGAAATAAAATAAGTAGCAACATAAAGTGCTTTTCTAGGCCAAATGAGCAGTTCCCATATTAAGAGCTCTGGAATTCAGAGAGAGAAATAAATGACAGGAGATGGAAGGTGGGAATGGGGATCTGCTAAAGATTCCCACAGTCCTGAGTCCTGGAATTGAAGGACCAGACAGCAAAGAGGAGGGTAGAAATTCTAGGTGAGAGTTTGACAGATGGATTAGGGGAAAGTTTCTGAGATTGAAACTACATGTAGTATGACCAGAAGACAGTAAGTTAAAGAGCTCACTCAGTCAAAGACCTCACTACTAAAGGAGAATCAGTTCTAATTAAGGATGTTAGAAGCTCTGAGGAGGGAGTAATGCTTCTTGGACATAAGTAATTCATATAAGCAATTCCCACATACTCAAAACACTAAAGTGTGAGAGAAGTATAAGGAAATCCAACAGTCGTAATTTTTCTCATTGTGATTTTAATGCTTTTGAAAAATATATCAAGCACAAAATTACTTCAAAAATGTTTTTTTTCATACTCTTGTGTTCTTGATTTCCTGGAGTTTGAAAGTGTGTTATTGAATAATTCAGCAATGGGGCTAGGAAAAGGAGTAAAGTTTGATAGGTAGGAAGATTCTGGAATGCCAGGAGGATGAAAGTGGACTTGGTTCTGAAAATAGTGGTGAGCCATTAAAAGTTTGTGGGCAGAAAAAACTAAACAAAAGCAAAGTTGTGCCTTAGGAATATTCCTGAAGCAGCAGTGTGCACAGAAGATTGAAAGAAAGATATATTGAAAGAGATGAATTTGATAGACATGAAAAAAGAGAAATCGACAGCACTTGGTGAATGATTGATTTTGGCTGGAGAAGGAAGGGTTATGAGTCTATGCACTTGAATGAGTGGCAGCAATGACAGAGGTATAGATTTTATTTATAAAACTCCTATTTCAGGGTTTATTGCAGGTCACTTTTGTTATTTAAGAAGTTATTGGTGTAGTATGAAGTCAACCTGAAAGGTGGAGAATTAAATACACTTTCTTCCAAGGGAAAGTGAAAAGCTGGGAAGTGAGAAGACAATTTAACTTAGATATTTAGAGAAGAGAAGGATATTTTTGTATTAAAAGAAGAATCAAATAGGTGGGAATATTGTTCCTTGTTCAATACGATTAAAAACACTTAATTCAGTGAAGCAAAAACACATCTATTTAAAGCTATCATATAGTTTCTTACTTTAAAATGGCTTTTTTGGTATCAAATAAAAATGCTTATGCCTTTGTTAATGCTGCTTTGAGAATTATGTTAAATTCCCATGAATTAAAATTTGTGTATAACCCTCAGGTCTTCACGGAGAGCTTAAGGCTCTCAGAACATTACTTTTAAATTAGGAGAAGATTACAGGTTAATTTATCTTTTATAATTCCATTCCATTATCATCATTCTGATGTTGATCCTGATCTCTACTTTTAGAATATTGCAATAATGTCATAGATAGAATGTGAAACCACAGGAAATAGGTGAAGACAGGTAGATTTCTCTTCATTTGGCTGGGGAGATTTAGCTTCATTACCTAAGCCAGCCGCACAAGTCCACACTAAACTTTGCATCTTCTTTTCTGTTATCCTTTTTCAATTTTCTGTTCTCTTTGGCATATTGATGCAAGGTTAATAAGAGCTTTGCAATTAAACAGATTTATATTCAAATTCTAGGTCTGTGATGTGATGTTCATGTGACTGTGGGCAAGTTGCTTCTCATCTGTACACTGCGGTTGCTTCTTAACAGATAGTTGATATAAAGATAAAATGATGTATGTTCATCATTTATGCTGCAATTATGCAGAGGGTAGTTCCCACATAATTCCTATTATTCACTCATTGTCATATCATGAACAAACATTTAAGATCTTAGCAGTATCCCCTCAAGGAGTTTAGTGCGTCTAGGGAGATGGATGGTTACATACATGGGTAGAAAGAATTACAGAGTATTGGCTTCATCCTCAGTCTCAGTCTCTCATGCTACTCCAGTCCTTGCTCTCACGGCTACAAAGCAGTTGTAGCATGGGAGACTCCCTGTGGAGGTCGAGAACAAAGTCGGCTTTCCTTTCCCAGAAGCCCGAGCAGTGCCCCTCCGCCACCCCCCAGCATCTCTTTGGCTCTGATCACCTGTAGAGCACAACCCTGACTAATCCATATGTCCAGGCAGGGGAATGGGATGTGCTAATTAGCTCAAGGCAAATGAGAACCGTCCTTGGAGGCTGAGGGTGAATAGAGAGGTGCCCTTTCTATCTATAGGGATAGGTACAAGNACACACACACACACACACACACACACACACACACGCACACACGCGCACACACACACACGTGTACACACGTGTACACATGCACACACAGAACCTTAGTTGATAGCTTTCTGAGCTTAGCTCACTTAACATTTCTTCAGGAAAATCTTCTCTCTTCTTTCTTCATAGATCACGTCTCCCTGTGAACCATCTCCAGGGCACCATTGTAGCAGAGATTGTGAGATGTTTCCATTTATCTGTCCTTTCTTTCTTCTTCAGAAGTGGATCCCCAGATTTTCAGCTAGACACACAACTGAGCAGAATAAAGAGTACATCTTTTCACCTCCTTTTCAGCCAGGAGGAGCCACATTTCAAATGTTATAGCTGATGCTGTTGGTGCCTGGTCCCTTTTGCCCTCTGCAGTCACCATTGTGGAACATTCCAACCTCATCCTACTACAAGGGCTGGATACTCACTGCCTGGAGGCTCTCTGGGCTGGGGCTGGCTGGAAATAGTGGGGAGTTACTGAAGATAGGAAAGCTGTCAGTCAATGATAGGTTGGTGTAGGAGGATAAATAACCCAGCTTCCTCACCTTTTTGGTTGAATTACTCTAAAGCAATTTCCACACTGCCTCCTAAACTCCCCAGTGGGATTGAGCCTCAGTTGTCCACAGTGGCAGCTTGTTCTAGAAATGTCTTT
>NW_007735354.1:74294-75050 GCF_000696425.1 Galeopterus variegatus | reverse complement strand
CCATTCAGCATATAGTAGATACCAAATTGACATTTGTTAATTAAATAACAGTGGTGAAATACAGTAGCTCATTTTGTTTTCATAATCAGCACTGAGACTTCACCTGACCAATGGACTTTCATAGCACACAGCACGGCTTGGTCATTCCACCCTTAAGCTCTCATGAATGGAAACATAAACTACAAGTGTTCTTCCACCTGCTACAGGAGCAATAGACAGTGTATCATTTTTCTGAGAAGTTCAAAGACACAAATATATGTGTTAGATATCTTTCTTTTCCTTTGACCTACTGAGGACCTGTGTAAAGGAGTACACTTTAACTTTATGCTTTAAAGTAGACAGGGGTATACTTTACACTTAGCACTTCCCTGCAGATAGTGGATTTGGGAGGAATGAGGAAGCTGCATTATGTATCTTCCTCTAGCCACCCTCTGTATCACGCCAGAGGGAGCTGATAAACCACATCTGACCAGATTACTCCTCTGCTAAAATTTCCTGGAGAGCTTCCTATATCCTGCTCTCAAACATGGTTTACAAGGTCATTCCTAGCTTATGCCAGCCTCTCCAACCACATCATCCCAGGAGGGTCAACTCTATCCAAGCTAACTTCTTGTGATTCCTCTGAAGACTGCTTCCTACATACATGCCAATGACCAGGCCGACTGCTCTGCCAGGAATACCTTTCTCCACCCCTCTTTTTATTGCCTGGTAAATGTTTACTCACATTTTAAGACTCAGCTTAACCTCCTCTAAGAA
>NW_007735354.1:71679-72072 GCF_000696425.1 Galeopterus variegatus | reverse complement strand
AAATCAGATGATTGATAGGAAAAAAATGTGAGGATTGATTATTGGTGTGTAAAACCTCACCGCAACTCCTCCATGACAATCTTTGCTTTCTGTTTTTGGTACCTAGGTGCTCAAAACAGATATCTGCCAAATGGATCCATAACAAATACCATCAACTCTAAAAAAAAAAGAGAGAGAGAGTTCCAAATTAGGGGGTCAAGCAAGCAGAAGTGCATGGAGACTTCAAGAAATGGGTTCCTTTCTCTTTTTTTATTGAATCATAGTTGATTATACCCATCTATGGGGTACATAGTTGAGTATCAATACCTGTGTGCAATATGTTATGCTCAGAGCAGGATAGTTAGTAAACTCAACATTACATAATGTAATCATTTTTTGTGGCCCTTTATCAAT
>NW_007735354.1:66296-68954 GCF_000696425.1 Galeopterus variegatus | reverse complement strand
TTTTCTCCTGATATATAAGCAGTTGGGTCAGGAAAGACTGGAACATTTGGCAATGGATGGAGAATTGCAAGATGTAGATTTGGTGGCCCAGGGCGCCATTTTGAGGGTAGTTGTGATGGCTCAAGTACAGGTAAAGCAGAAACCTTTCCTCTTCAGAAAGTAAATGTGGAAAAAAGAGAAAGACAGAGACCTTGTGGCTATGGAGGGTGATGGAAAATGAAACTGCTTTGACTGCTGGTAACATTCCTCTACCTGCAGAAGACCAAAGTGCATACACCTGCTACCCCTGAATTGTATGAAAAATTCCTGAATCATAACCGACATCTGAATGTTAGACCCAGGGGATAGAACTTAGCAAATAAACAAAGTTTTTGCAACCATATAAGGAAATTATGCTGGATTTTTAGAGTTGTTCTTGAGGCTATTCAAATCTGATAAGCACTGCTCCTTGACTTCAGCAACCCTCCCCATCAGGTTTTCTGATGTCCTGTTCCTTGTAACTCCTAGTTTTCATACTCTGAACCACAACATTTGCCATGGGGTCCATAGAGTTCATGCCCACTGGTGATAAGAGCCTGATATGCATTCATTAGCTTGAATCTTTCTAATAATTAGAATAATCTAATGAGCAAGTTTCAGCACAAAGTGGTGCTTTCCTAGGACAGTCAATGGAATTCTGGTGTAAGATCACCACTAGTCAAAGTGGCACATGGACAATGCAAGGATATGACTGGTGTTAATTCCTTCCACATATTCACATTGATGGCTAACATAGCAACCTATGGATATCATTAAACTACCCATAAACAAGATAGTATTCTCTATTTTCATTCATTTTTACATAAAGTTCATCTCTCTGGCAATACCTTTAGCAACTTATGGGCCTTTGTCGAATCACAAAATTGGTTAATGATTCTGGGAGGCTCTCGCCAAAAGATATGTAGTATTTCCACTTTTTTCAACCAAGCTGAAAAAGTCAGTCTTTAGAACAGTATGAGGTTGCAGGTGTATGTCTGTATTCCTGATTGTGTGTTTTTATTCCCATTTTAAGTTCTCCAGCCAATACTATTGTCCTCCTTGACATTAAAACTGAGGGCAAAGTCCTTGAAAGAGATGCTCTCATTATTTCTGGTCTCCTGGTTTTGATAGCCTGGTGGTTGTATAATCTGTCTAATATTCTGAGATGCATAATGCATCAAGCTCTTTGACTGCCAAAGGAGCATCAGAGACAGATGGGATGTGTAATGAGAGTGAGGCAGCTGAGACAGATTCTGTTCAAAGCTGGCTGGTGGGGATGGTGAACCTACATCAGCATTATCTGGGCTCTGCAAAGAACACTATGACTTGAGAAGTAGGGTATCTGACAAAGAATCCTTATGCCTCATACTCCTGTTCATCTGCAACATCGGGGCCTGGGCAGGTCAGTAGAGCTGAGCCTATGCTAAGTACTTGTGACCAGAGCCCTGCTGAGTGACCTACCCTCCTGTTACATTCCCAGCATCATCACCTGAGTTATCAAATGTAGATATTTAGATCATTGGGTTTCATGACATTTGCCAAATTAAACAAACCCTGTGCTTGTGCTGGACCTCTGGGTCAGACTGGAGCCCGAAGAGGCAGTCTGAATATCGCAGGTATCTGACCACCTGGAAACCAACAGACCGGCTTTGAAACCAAAGAAGAGAGGGAAACAGAGAGGACACAAGAGAGGAGGGATGAGAAGCAAGAGAGGGAAGGGATGAGCAGAAGGAATAGGGATGAGCAGGAAGGTAGAGGAAGGAAGAGTGGGATGCAGAGAAAGGAAAGTTACAAGGGGAAATTTAGCATATGAAGTAGGAGGAGGAGAGGGCAAGAGTTGGGGTGGAAAATAGGGAAGAAAGAAGAGAGGTGAAAGAGGAAGGCAGAGAGATGGCAAGAATGGTTTTTTTAAGGAGGGAGGAAATAAGCAAAGAGAAGGAAGAAGAGAAACTAGACAAGGGACAGGAGTAAGAAGGAAAAGATCAGCCTGTGGAAATCATCACACGGACTGCCCTAGATGCCCTCAACACTAACTTGAGGAATACAGAAGGGGAACTTATCCCAAGTCCCTCTGATCTGCACCTGCAGGCTGGTCAAAGAGAGATGCCTGTCAACCCTAGGTGATTTTGAAAATGGTGTGTGTGTGGGGGGGGGGGGGAATGCCTACTTAATGACAGAATAGGGGGGGAAGAAAAAAAGGATCATCGATCCTTGTACACACATTCCCGTCAGGGTGGGTGTGACTAATGGCAGATGCTTGCGTACTAGGGCTTTAAATGCTCTGGCACTGCCTAGATAATGTCTGAGGAATGTAGGAGGAATCAATCTGGGTTGGCAGAAGACTCTCATAGGGAACGAAAGTGATATGCTTACCATAACAGCACCACCTTCCGACCCAGGGTTAGTTTCCTTACTACCATGTTTCCCCCAACTCTGTCATCTGGCGCATGAGCCCATTCCTCCCTGGTCAATCTTCCCCCAATATTGCAACAACCTATTTACTTCCATTTGGCATATTTTATGCTAAGATCTGCTCAGGGAAGTGTGGTATCATTATTCAATTTATTTTCAACTTAGGGAGAGAAATGTTAGAAGTAACTGCCATGCAGGTGCAGAGGCTGGAACTCTGACCTCAAGGTG
>NW_007735354.1:62751-65296 GCF_000696425.1 Galeopterus variegatus | reverse complement strand
GGGGGGGGGGGAATGCCTACTTAATGACAGAATAGTGGGCGAAGAAAAAAAGGATCATCGATCCTTGTACACACATTCCCGTCAGGGTGGGTGTGACTAATGGCAGATGCTTGCGTACTAGGGCTTTAAATGCTCTGGCACTGCCTAGATAATGTCGGAGGAATGTAGGAGGAATCAATCTGGGTTGGCAGAAGACTCTCATAGGGAACGAAAGTGATATGCTTACCATAACAGCACCACCTTCCGACCCAGGGTTAGTTTCCTTACTACCATGTTTCCCCCAACTCTGTCATCTGGCGCATGAGCCCATTCCTCCCTGGTCAATCTTCCCCCAATATTGCAACAACCTATTTACTTCCATTTGGCATATTTTATGCTAAGATCTGCTCAGGGAAGTGTGGTATCATTATTCAATTTATTTTCAACTTAGGGAGAGAAATGTTAGAAGTAACTGCCATGCAGGTGCAGAGGCTGGAACTCTGACCTCAAGGTGGCCCAGCCCTGTAGTGTGATTCACATTCCATGGATTCCCATGGGATCAAGCTGAGGCTAGACTTACCCCAAAATCACATGTGTGCCCAGCGTTTTCTTGCATTCCCCTTCTCTCAAGTGCACTCCTTCAAAAAACCACCTGCACAGGATTCCCTTCTTAGTCTCTGCTTCTGGGGAACCTGAACTAAGGCAATGATATTACTCCCCAACAAAATCACACACCTAAGGCCAGGAGATGCTAGAAATACTCAGTGTCACCATGCTAGCAATATCTACCTGCCAACCCATTCACATGTCAATGAAATGGTATTTTATGAATTGCCACTGCCTGAATATTATCTAAACCAAAATATTTGATTTGGAGTCTCCATGCAGATCCAGGTAAGGATTAACACACCTACAAGTTCATTTGAACACTGTTAGAGAAAAGGCATTCTTAAAGAATACTTTTATGAAGTCTTCTTTTACTCAGTTCCCTATTTTTTATGTTAGAAAACACTGTGCTTGCACTGCAATAATACGAATGCGCAACCTCTGGGTTGAGTCAGAGAGCAAAGTACCCCCAGATTACTTAATACAACCCTTGTGGTNAACCTCTGGGTTGAGTCAGAGAGCAAAGTACCCCCAGATTACTTAATACAACCCTTGTGGTGAAAACTACACACTTCCTTCAGCACTGTGCCATTTACTCACGGCATTTTATTTCTGCTTCAATAAGAAGCTGTCAAGTACTCTGAGAATTTCACAAATTCACTTTACCCTACTGACTACACTTTGCCATAAATTAATTACTACAAGTGCATAATATTTATTTCTGCACAAGTTGGTGTGCACTGGTATACCTTATTAGCATTCATTGAAGACTACAAAAATAAAGTATAGCTAACATGAAAAAATCCTTTATGCCTTCACATCTCTGATGACAAAGCTTAAAAATAATTTTCTACTTTATTTCTTTGTCGAGTTTGTGTCATATGCAGCTACTTCACATCTTTAAGCTGGTTGTACAAGACAAATGCAACTTACAGTTAATTCAAGCTGCATCACCCATTAAACACCTACAGAGAGACACACTGCAGATTTTTGATCAATTTGAAACCAGTTCTTCAGCCTTTTTTGTGTCCCCCACAAAACCATGCATCAGGATCTGTAAATAACAAGTTATTATTAAATGCTCGTTGAAGAGATGAGTGAACTTGAATCCAAAGGAAAAAAAAAAATCACTGGGTATCTGGACAATGGGCTTGTCTGCTGGCACTATGGCATGCTCCCCTGATGTTAGATACTCTCGTGGCCTTTGTTTACCTTCTGTGAAGAACTGGGGAATTTAAAACTTCCCTCACAAATCTGAAGTGCTGTGACTACATATTTCACCTCACTGATAAAATGTTTGAGAAGATTCAATGGTGGGACAAAGTGTTTCTCAGGGAAATGGTTCTATTTCAAACTTCTGGTAAACCACGTTTCAATGAAAACTAACTTGAACAAGCCAAATATAACTGGGTCCTTCAGGCTGGCCTGTTAGCCCACTTGGTTAGAGCGTGGTGCTGATAACACCAAGGTCAAGGGTTTAGGTGCCCTTACCAGCCAGTCACAAAAACAGACAAACAAACAAAAATCACCTGGATCTTTCTGTACAAAATAATTTGAAGCACATTGTTACACTTTGCTCCTCAAAGTGTGACTCATGGTGGCCTTAGTGGCATCACCCAGGAGCTTGTCAGGCATGCAGAATCTTATAACAGCCCCAGCCCTACTGTTCCTCCAGACATACATATGCCCATGTGACTGTGTGTTTGCTGAAGGCTGGGAGGTGCTGTTATAGCAGGGCTGCAGGCGAGGGGGTCCATGGGCCTAGGGTCCCTTTACTATACTTGTCTGCTCTCTCCCAGCAGTTAGCATCCACCACCAGGCCGGCCCGGTGTGTCTCTTCTCTTTGACTGCCAGACCTTACTTTACCTTTGCACACAAAAACAGGAAGTGCCTAAGAATCTATGTTCCCCAAGGGACAGTCCTTAACCAATGACTTAACAGGTGAAAGTACAAATATTCT
>NW_007735354.1:59046-61566 GCF_000696425.1 Galeopterus variegatus | reverse complement strand
GAGGGTTGCGATCCCGTTGCCGGTCCCGGTCCGGTACGGGGGCGACACTGAGGGTTGTGATGCGTTGCCGGACATGGAAAAAGACAAAAAAAAAAAATGTGCTGTGAAATATTTAACAACTAGCTATTTGGGAAACAAGCAAACAAACAAACAAACAAAAAAGCTGGTTTTTAGCTTTTGCCAGTTGCCACAGTGTAAACACTCCCACTATTAAAAATTTTAAACTATAAGTATGAAGTTACAGAATTAGAAAGAGATGCTCGCAATCTGTTCTTACAGGCCAGTATGAGCTAGTTCTAGTATACCGCTGCATGTTTATATGCCATCTTATTTAAAGCAATGAGTCTGTAAGAAGATTTCTTGAAGGTTAACTATGGCATAATTATATTAAAGAACACAAAGCAAAACTTTCTAAGAGATTCACCTATCTGTCTAAAGAATCATGTAGCACAAAAAATGTTCCAATTCATTTATTCAACAGATATTTATTAAGCAATTTCTATGTGCCCATCACTGTTGTAGGGGCAGGAAAAAAGAAAAAACTGAATAAGACATATGGGATCCTAGTCTATGAGAAGTTTATGGAAACAAAAAAAATCAATAACTTCAAACTGAGATAAATACTATGCATGAAACAAGCAAGGAGTCGAGACAGAATACTGGATGGGTTTGGGGAAACCCACTTTAGACAGAATCACCAATAAAAGCAAAAGGAGGAGCTGGCTGTGAAAGAGCAGTAGGGAAACATCCCAGGCAGAGATCACAGCACGTGCAAATGCCTGGAGACAGGAAAGAACCGGGAGTGTTTTAGAGATTAGAAGAAATAAAGAACAATTAAAACATCGTAGGAAAAGATTGTGCCAAGGGAAGAATAGGGGAGTGAATGTCCTTATCAGGCCAAGCATTGCAGGCTGTGGTTCGAAATGTGGATTTTATTCTAAATGCAAAGGAAAGCATTGGAGAGTTCTGAGTAGGGTAATGACTGATTTGTGTTTTCAGATGATTCTGGATGTGTGCAAAGAAGAATGATGGGAGCGGAATGTGGGGGACCAGTAAGGTGGCGAGACATGGCCCAGGAGAGAGATGACAATGCCTTTGATCTGGGCAGAGGCAGTATACACGTGGAGAAGTGAATGAGTTGAGCATATATTCTGGAGATGGAATTCAGAGGATTTGCTAATGGATTGAATGTGACCATGGAAGAAAAAATCAGTGAATCAAAAGTGATGCTGGATTTATGGCTTAAACAACTTGGTGCATGCAAGAATCAAATATTTTTATTTGAAAAATTAATATTTTTACCTCTCTTTTTCTCTTTTACCTTTCTTTTCCTAAAAGAACCAGTTCATTTGTCTTGGTCACATCCCCCTTTTTGCCCCCACCTGTATCTTCCAGAGTTTTTCTTTTCAACTAAAGGTGACAACATGCTCTTTGTAAAATTTATATTACATTAGATTCTCATAATCTCATTCAATTTTCTCCCCTCATAACACCTACTAACTCAACAAAGTCTCACAGGTAGACTTGAGCCTAATTAACAAAGAACTCCCAGAAGATATCTGGAGAAAAGAGGATTAACCATAAATATTCCTATACTACTATTTTTATGCCTATCTTGCTTAAAAGGGCATAAGTTGATTTAATACAGATATGGTGGACTTTTCAGACTTCAGTGCATAGCAGCATTACCTAGAAAGTTTGTTAAAAGACAGATTTCTGGTCTCTGCCTTCAGAGTTTCTGATTTAGTAAGTCTAAAGTAGAGCTCAAGAATTTGTATTTCTAGCAAATTCCCAGATGACAGTGATGCTGATGGTCCAGGAACCCCACTTTGAGAACCACTGAGATATACTATCAAAGTTGTATTGAGGAGTGCTCAAAATATACAGAGAGGGAGAGCGCATCATGAAGGTGTTATTTTTATAACTGTTTAACTCCAATGTCTTTTCTTCCCCCTGCTCCTAGGTAGTAAATTCCTCAATTGTGCCACTGTGTATAACATGAGATTTGCAGCCCCTCCGATAAGCAGAACACTCTGGGCACGGTGGTAACTTCTCATTACAAGAGATGAAATCAGACGAGTTAACCAGGAAGTCCTTTCATCTCAGAGGCTCATCATTCCTATGTCAGGAGTTCAGACAAGCAGTTAATCTGCTGGAAAGGTGGAAGATGAACTGGCTGTGACAATCTATTCATTTCAGAGGGGACATTACATTAGAAAAAGGATGCTCATGTATTGTCATTAAGGTTGTTCATTCAAGTATTTATATTTTAGTGCTGCCTTTAATGAGCCTGCCAGCTTTTCCCTTCTAGGTAGGAAAAGCCACAATAAAATCATATGGCTGTATGCTAGCTTTTATTTTGTGAGGCCTTTAATGGATGATACCTTTAAAAAAAAATTTTAGAATAACCTGGTAAAATAGGAATTATTCTCCCCATTTTGCAGAGTTGACAAACATTTATGAGTTCACACAGTAAGGTGGTAGTTTAAGTGACACTTAAGTTCAGACCTTCTAACTCCT
>NW_007735354.1:50115-58040 GCF_000696425.1 Galeopterus variegatus | reverse complement strand
GGTGGGAGCGCCGCCGCGCTTCCCAAGCAGCGCACTATCCAGTGCGCCACCGGGCCGGCCATTTTTGGTCATTTTTAACAATTACATATGAGTCAGCCTAATAAAATAACAGATATTTTATCACTACTTTCCATGAAGGAAACAAAAGGATGTTCTGGAAAGGATAATGGTACTGAGGGGTCAGAACCTCTGGGTTCAAGTCAGACTCTGCATGCAATACTTCATGTCTGTGAGGCTTAATTTCCACACTGGTCAGAGTGGAGTGATTGTAATATGCCTCTATCACAGCATCTTTGAGGGAATGGTTTGAGAGCATCCTAATCATCCAAGATTTATAAAATATTTATCTTGTTCCAGGCACTCTGCTATGTGCTGAAGATACAGTGAAAAATGAGACAAAGTTTTTGCCCACAGGGAGAAAAGTATGGTGAGAAAGGCAGATGAGGGAACCAGCTGCTGTAAAACAGCGTGGGAAGTCATAACGGATGTACAGTGGAAACAGGAAAGATGGGAGCCAACTGTCTGTGACTGGGGTAGAGCTGAGAAGAACGTGGAAGTATCAAGCAGGAAGGCCACCTAGATCAGTGGTATTTAGAATTATCTTGGAAGCTTTAGAAAATCCCAAATGCCCTGGCTGCCCCATGAATGATATGGTTAGGTAGGTGGAGAGAGATGAGGTGGTCCAGGTTCACATATAAATGAACAGGTTTTGTGATTGGAAAGGGCTGCAGTATCTTGGGACATTATCGTTTTGAGTGAATAAATGGTGAAAGGACAGGAAATTGTGGATTTATTTCCATTGAAAGTATTAATAGATGAAACCATTGACTGAACTTGACCTAATGGTGGAAAGGGAAATAAACTCTTGAAATGGGCACATTTCTCTATCCGTGGTCAGCAATGATCTTTTCTCCACCAAGGCTATTGAAATAACAATTTGAGGTTTAATTTGGGGAAAGAAATGTGCCAAGCATCTCTCCTTGTGAGGTGTTAGCCACGTTTGGTCTGTTGCTGTGATACTTCATCACTGGAAGTTACAACCTGGATATTGGCACAGCTCTACTGGACAAACTCTTGGGGTGAAGTGAGAATGCACAATGCTCTGAGCTGAGAATGTTGCACGTGCAAGGATTCATAGTTGGGAGAGTATGTAGACATTCAGAGACCACCAGGCTTTCCTACATGGTCACTGCCTACAGCCAGAACAGCCCTATTGTTCCCTCAGATTGGCATGTGTGTTCATCCATTTCTGTTGCTTATAACAGAATACCTGAAACTGGGTAATTATAAAGAAACGAAATACATTTTTTACTGTTTTGGAGGCTGGGAAGTCCACAGTGTAGGGGGTGCATCTGGTGAGGGCCTTCCTCTGGATGGGAACTCTCTACAGGGTCCTGTGGCAAAGCAAGGATCAGAAGAGCTCTCTCATGTGCTCCTTGTAAAGCCGCTAGTTCACACTCATGATAACTCATTACTCCATGAATGGATTAATGCATTACTGAAAGCACAGTCCTTATGATCCAATCACCTCTCAAAGGCCCCATTTTTCAAATACCACGATCATATTTCCCAGCCTCTATCAAGTTTCCAACACATGAACTTCTGGGGGACTTGTTTGACCAAAAGCAGCATGAAATGACTGGAGTAGTAACAGGAACAGACCAGGAACTACCATCAGGAATCTAGAATGACCAGGCCGGTGGATTCTCTGTTTCTCTTATTCTCTGCTTCCTTATAGAACTCCCCCACTGGCCAGGGATAGTGGATGCTTCTTAAATACCAGTCAATATTTGTTCACCCTTAATCTGGGAGAAAACATTGTTTTTCCTTTGGGTAACTAGCTCTCCCTCATAATTTTCCTATATTATTTGGGTGGGGCTGACTCAAGGTCCAGCTACAGGGAAGAACCTATGGTTTGGGCCAGGCTAGTTATCAGATTTCACCCCTGGCTGCAGTATGGTCAGGGAATGCCAAAAGATAATGCTGGCTGCTTCACACTCAATGCTGGGACTTTGGCTGGACTTATTAGGAAGGAGATGCCATCACTCTATTGGGATAGCAGGACAACTACAAACGTGGGACTCCTGGGTACCTGAGAAAAAAGCGAAGTTGAGAAAGGAAGATAAAGAGATTAGTTCTGATAACATAACTTGAGTCCCAGGATCCATCTAAGCTAGTTAGCCCTGAACCTTCCAGTCACAAGCCCAAATTCTACTATTTCACTCGAGGTTGTTTGATTTGGATTTCAATTACTTGTTACTGAGAGAATTCTGACTAGAACATAAAATACTCTATCTTGATGAATGGAGCGAGTCCGCTTAGCAGGTCCAAGAAGCAAGATGTATTCCCAGGACTGGAACCATATAGCACAATGATGTTCAAACACTTTTTGTAAAGGGTCAGGTAGTAAATATTTTTGGCTTCTCTGGCCATACTTGGCTACGGCAGTTACTCAGCTCTGCTTTTGGAGGGTTTGGCCTTTGGACCCTGAGATCTGCTGCACTGGGATCCGTTTCCTGTTCCTGTGCTGCAGTTGGCTTTCCTTATTTCAAACCCTTCATTGCTGTGTATTAGCATCTCTATGATGAACTAAAGAGGCTACGCCTGCGTAATTACAGGCACAATCTCAGTCCTGGGTGGACTGAGAGACAGTACGGTGTAACCAGCAGAGAAGAACAGTGATCAAGAGCCAGACAGTTGGCAGGAGTAGCCAATGGGATGGATTGGTGGAATATTGAAGCATTCTTTGGGGATGTCCAGAGATGCATAAGGAATCAAATCTTCTTAAGACAGAGCTTTCTGCAGTGAAAACATAATAGGGATTCGTATCTTAATTTTGGTGTAAAAAGAAAGGAGCTTAGCCTTATTCTCTAGCAGAGCTTATGGGGTCTGGGGCACTTGGGAAATACTTACATTCGTCTTTATCATACCTTGAAAGGCAAGCAAATAAATAAGTATGTTCAGACAAGTGGAACATCACAATCTTTCTCTTTCCTTTCTTTTGACTCTGGCAACGTGTTTCCAAACAGCACAGCAGCTAAAGGAAACAAGCCTCTAGAAAGTAAAGTGTAGCAAACTAGCCCAGTGCAATGGGAGGGAGCCAGGAGGACAGTGGTCCTTCCCCAGGGAAGTAATGAGAGCCCAGGGTTACTTATTTTCTATCCAACCATTCAGCAAACCCAGAAGCGAGACAAAATTCAATGGCAGTTGATGACATTTTCTAAATACTTTTACTATTTGGGTTTTTGGTTATTAGTCAATGAGATGAAAACATGAAATAAGACTATATTAACTCATGAGCAATCTGAATAATTCAATTAACATGACTAAGCAAGATGTTGCTTTGAACCTGTTGTGATAAATAAAAATAAAAGCTGTCTGTTAAAAATTCAAAGGGAAAATAAATGTCCTCCTCTTCCTCTAAATTGCACTGAAGTAATTCAGAATGTCTACTTTTTAGTCCTGTGCTTTTTTTTCTGACTATAATATATGAAAAAAGATAATTCAAGGATAAATAAATGAAACAGAAAGATATCTTTGTCTTTGGCTAACCAGTCTTTGTAGAGGAAACTGGGTGGACAAAGGCACAGACTGTAAAATAATAAGGCAAAGAGTAAAAAAAAAAAAAAAAAATCCATTGTTTATGCTGCTGGAATGTAGAGTACAAGACGGAAGGGCTAGAATCATCAGCAGGTGGTCAACACGACCAATAAAAATACTTAAGCACAGAAATAATTAGAATACATTCTTTTTATCCAAAGGAGACTGTTGTCTGTATTTCGTTACTCAGTGAGTTATTTGGGAACATTTATGAGGATGAGGTTTTAGGATTAAGTCAACTCGGTCTAGTAACAATCTCAAATTGTGACCACTGATAACATAACCTACTCTCCCCAGCCATTTCCATAAGGGGCAACCTGTGCAGCAGGTGCGTTATTGTTGGCATGTATGTTAGGAGAAGCAGCTGGGTATCTGAAGGGGCTTGCAAATATAGGGACCATCAAGATGGCCCAGGGAACATGGAGCCAGATTTTTATTAGCAAGAGCCAAATTTTGCATGCAGAGGTTGGACATGCTACAGGAAAGAGACAGGAGGTATTGTCATCTGTGTTTTCTGGCCTGTACCCTACTTCTTTGACATTTTTCCTAGTTCCATTCATGTACAATGGAAAGAGAGAAAGAGAACTTTGGACCCAAGAATGCCAATACCTGTGTGTCAGAACTCTTTGTTTCTGAACCTAGGAAGCATCACTAATTAAGTGTGGGACTCTGTCCACCAGTCTTCAGTGTCTTTTTGATGTGTCCAGGCTGCCACCAACAAACTATTAGCATTGGCACAGGAAATAAAGCCTAGTTGCCGTCTCTGTTTTAGAACAATCCTGCAGAATGGTTTGCTAACATAGGCTTTCAATGGACGTAATCCTAACAGCATGCCATTTAAGGTGGTGGCCTCCATGTTTGATGGTGGGCTTTCAGGAGGCTAAAAGCCGACCCTGACAGAGTCAAGGCAAAAGTTAGAAGGAAAGGGTAGAAATTATCAAAAAATGCGTGTCCAGAAGTCAAATCTCAAGAGTTACTCTGCCATTAAAAAGAATGAAATACTCCCATTTGCTACAACATGGATGAGCCTGGAGAAACTTACATTGAGTGAAATAAACAAAGCACAGAGGGATAAATACCTCATGTACTCACTCATTTGTGGTAGCTAAGAAAGAAAGAATGAAGGAAAGAAAGAAGACAGTAGTACATTGGACTTGCAGAGCGAGAAAACATTCCTTGGGCTACAAAGTAGAGTGGGGGGTAAGGTGGGAGGGGAAGGGAGATTGGGAATATTTGGGTGGGGGACATGGGGTACAAATGCAATTTGTGGTAATGGGTATACAGCCAGTATGAATCTGGCCCCCCACAGCATGGGCATGAGGGTTGACAGTCAGCTTTGTATCTCATGAATATTCATAATCAATTAAATAAATAAATAAATATTTTTTAAAAAAACAGTCAAAGACACACACTATTCCTTCTGCTTAGAATATTCTTTCACCTACTCTTCTCTTGGCAAATCCCTATTTATCCTTCAGGTCCCAGCTTAGAAACTGCTTTTCTTGCCCAATTAAATAAATAAATAAATATTTTTTAAAAAAACAGTCAAAGACACACACTATTCCTTCTGCTTAGAATATTCTTTCACCTGCTCTTCTCTTGGCAAATCCCTATTTATCCTTCAGGTCCCAGCTTAGAAACTGCTTTTCTTGCTTGGATTCCCACCTGTGAGTTTAGTCATGCCTTCTGTCGCATGGACAGAATCAGACTTCCCTGTCATGGCACCCTTTCCCATCTATGGCAATCTTGTGGGCATTGCATACACCCTGCAAGGATGTGTAATACTCGGATTAGTCCAGCTCAACCTTATGACTGACACAGCAGATGCCCCATTCATATTGTTCAAATTGAATTGACATCAGAAGACAGAGACTAATAGGATTTGGACATCCAACAAAGTCCGTGAAGTCAAAGGCTAGAAATGTAATCAGGGTGCAGAGGGCTAGAACATGGAGACTTGGAAACTGTGCCTCAAATAGAAAAACTTTTCTATTTTTGTCCTATAGCAGAGTCCAGTTCTTTTCCCAGGACACAGCCAGCCCAAAATCTGGGCTTAAAAAGCCCCAATTCACCTTCTCTGGCAACTCTCGCTTGCTGAGTGAATACAGTCACTGAAATAAAATGCTACTAGAAAAAAAAAAAAAAAAAAACTAGGGCCCAGTTTTTTACAACATAAACCTGTATGTACCATGTATCCAGTTTCAACCTGAATTGAATACATAGTACATACAGGTTTATGTAAGGTCTGAAAGAAACAATGTAGTTTGGAAGAAAAATGACATATAGAGTCAGAAAGAGCTGGGCTTTATATTTTTTGTGTTTATGGAGTGGAGGCAGGGGAACTTGTATTTAAGTTCTTTGTAACCTTGGTCAAGTTACTTAGCTCCTTTGAGTTCCTGATTTATTTATTTGCAAATACTTTGAAAGCATGTTTTGGAGTTAAGATATGACATTTGCTGAAGCTGGCACAATGTTAAACCCATAATGGACATAAAAAATAAAATTACTGGTGCTCGTTTAAGAAATTACTACTCAAATAGCAACTTATGTGTATATGCTCTTTCAATTCTTACCACAGCCCTATGAAGTAGCTTCTGTTATTACCTCCACTTGACACATGATAAAACCAGAATAAACAAAGAACTTTAAGGCTCAAAGAAGTTATCTGACTTGCCCGAGGACACCCAGATAGTAAGGGGCAGAGAGTGTCAGGATTCAAACCCACATTGGTCTGATTNTATGACATTTGCTGAAGCTGGCACAATGTTAAACCCATAATGGACATAAAAAATAAAATTAGTGGTGCTCGTTTAAGAAATTACTACTCAGATAGCAACTTCTGTGTATAATATGCTCTTTCAATTCTTACCACAGCCCTATGAAGTAGCTTCTGTTATTACCTCCACTTGACACATGATAAAACCAGGATAAACAAAGAACTTTAAGGCTCAAAGAAGTTATCTGACTTGCCTGAGGACACCCAGATAGTAAGGGGCAGAGAGTGTCAGGATTCAAACCCACATTGGTCTGATTCCATAGTCCATGCAGTCCACTCTGCCCACAACTATGGAATACAACTGCAAGTGTACTCTGACCTGGTCAGCTTATGGAGATGGAGTGAACCACTGTTACATTGCAGATGGCTTTTTGGCAAACTCTAAATAAAACCTGTATTTTCCCTCTTCCCTGGGATACTAAGCAAAAGCTGCAGAAGTATGGGGCTTCTCAAAACATTCTGCAAAGGAGGCTTACTCACTGGGAAATCGTACCTTTTCTTGTCCCTCCCTCCTTTCTGCTGCTGGAATATGAACATGATAGCTGGAGCACCAATGGCTATCTCACAGCCCTGAGGCAACCTTGAGGGTAGAAGTCATACTAAGGTCGGAGGAGCAGAAAGATAGAATAGGCCTGGATACTTGATACACGTGGAGCTACCACACCAGCTGTGGACTGCCAACCACTGGACGTCTTATATGTGTGAGAAAAAATAACCTCTTGTCTTATTTAAGGCATTGCTATTTGAGTTTTATTTATTTATTTATTTATTTTCAAATATGGCTGAGCTGAATCCTAACTAACCCAGTCTTCCACTATATT
This sequence comes from Galeopterus variegatus, assembly GCF_000696425.1. Classification (NCBI taxonomy): domain Eukaryota; kingdom Metazoa; phylum Chordata; class Mammalia; order Dermoptera; family Cynocephalidae; genus Galeopterus; species Galeopterus variegatus. The sequence continues at coordinate 50,843 of NW_007735354.1, read as the reverse complement.
TTTCATTTATATGTTTCTCAGACTCACAGATAACATAGCATGGAGACTCCAATCATATTTTAAAATTTATAAAGCATAACTGAATCAGGCAAGGTGCCCAAAACTATAGCTAGGGAATGCCAAAATGACAGTAGAATCCGCTGCTGCTTCTGGCTCAGGAAAATTTCCAAAAAGAGTGAAAAAAAAAAAAAAAAGAGAAAGGAAAAGAAAAGAAAAGTCTTTCAAATATTCATCATTCTGCTTCCAAGGAGATTCCCAAAGACTGAAGCTTCTGGAATAAAACCTTATATTTATCTCCTCACGGATTGTTCTAGTAGTTGGCTCATCTATTTTGATACCATAAGAAGACAAGAAATAAGAGTAGTGTATTGATCTTCATGTTTTTGCAAGTACGTGATTCAAGATGGCCCTAGAGTACCAAAGACAGCAGGGACAGTAACATAAAGAGCAGTGACCACAGCACTAGGGGCACCTACTGGGCCACTCGCTCCATGCTAGGCAGCTGTCTAACTCCTTTACATCCACTTACCCCTGTGGTCAGTAATCTCTTTTATAAATCAGAAGACTGATGTAGAGATTCTAAATTAGGTATGCATAGAAAAGAATGACTTCAAAGAACTAATGATAGCGCAAACAACTTGAAACCCAACTAATACTTTCAGTTGTAGAATCAGAATATTATGGGTGCCCTCTGTGAAGGAAAAAGTATGTCTATTAAATTGAAAAAA
>NW_007735354.1:49595-49828 GCF_000696425.1 Galeopterus variegatus | reverse complement strand
CTGCACAGCAAAAGAAACAATCAACAGAGTGACAAGACAACCTACAGAGTGGGAGAAAATTTTTGCCAAGTATTCATCCCACAAGGGACTAATATCCAGAATATACATAGAACTCAAGCAATTATACAGTAAAAAAGTAAATCACCCAATTAAAAAATGGGCAAAGGAGCTGAATAGACATTTTTCAAAGGAAGACATACAAATGGCCAACAGATACATGAAAAAATGCTCAA
>NW_007735354.1:45200-48733 GCF_000696425.1 Galeopterus variegatus | reverse complement strand
CATGTTTATTGCAGCTCTGTTTACAATAGCCAAGATATGGAGCCAACCTAAATGTCCATTAATAGATGATTGCATAAGGAAATTGTGGTATATATATACACTATGGAATAATACTCTGCCATAAAAAAGAATGAAATACTCCCATTTGCAACAACATGGATGAACCTGGAGAAACCTATGTCGAGTGAAACAAGCAAAGCACAGAGGGATAGATACCGCATGTGCTCACTCATATGTGGGAGCTAAGAGAGAAAGGAAGGCAGGAAAGAAAGACCACAGTAGTCCCATGATCCAACAGAGGGAGGGAACATTCCTCGGGCTACCAATTGGAGTTGAGGGAAGAGGGGGAAGGGGAGGGAGGTTGGGGGATAATTGAAAGGGGACAAAGGTACAATAGTAATTTCTGTAATGGGTATGCTTCCAATGTGAATCTGGCCCCCACATCATGGGCAGGAGGGGGGACAATCAGCTTTGTATCTCATGAATATTCGAAATTAATAAATAAAAAATAAAAAGATCTCCCCAGCCCTGATGTCTCTCCTGCCATCTCCCTTCCTCTTCTGTGAGCACTAAGACATCAGCCCCATAAATAAAGCAATGCCCAGGTGGGAACTTTGTATATGACATAAATGTCATTTAAAATAATTTGGGAAGGAATGATGGAAGATAAATTATATGTCCATTAAAACTCAAAACAAAATTTGAAAAATAGAAGAAGTTATGAAGTAAATCTCTAGAACCTTAAAGTTCTTTGTTTATTCTGGTTTTAAATTTCTTGTGTGTGCTAACAGAAATGCCATAGGGTCTGTATTTGTAACCTGGTAAGCTCAAAGAATCTTGGTTGGTTGGCAAACCAGCTAAGGCAGAAAGTTCAACAAAGTATTTATTTATAAATAAGAGAGTTCCTCAGTATTTTTCTGCCCTTCAATGAAAAGAAGATTCACTCTCAAGTAATTTTACTAAAGAACCTGTTCAAATGCATCTGAAATATAAATCTTCATGCAATTTAGACAAAAAGAGGTAGAAAATACATCTTAGATATGTGTAGCAAGTTGTAATATGCAGCTAGTTTACGAAACAGTAATAGTTTATAAATTATATCTGTTGTTAATTACTACAGATGTAATGAATTTGTAATAATTGTATATATAAAAATCGTATTATTTCATTAACATCTAGAACTGAGCTGCTTTTTCTCCAGTATCATCAAAATCCCAGAACAATTTTTATGGTGGCTTTTTAATATTGATGTCTCCCTGCTGTTTATCCCAATAAACCAATGAACCTGATACACACACGCGCGCGCACACACACACACACACACACACACGTATGTTTCTGAAAGTTTAAATCTAAACCATGTTGCAAAGTTTGTTTTTTTGATACAATGGAATATGATCTTCTGTGGTCTGGAGTCTCCTTTTAAAGACGAGAGTAGATATGTAAGGACTAAATTTTTTGAGACTAAAAATAGTCCTTCTAAACTTTGAGCTACATGAACTTTAAACTTTTTGAAATGTGCCCTTGTTTGTTNCACACACACACACACACACACACACGTATGTTTCTGAAAGTTTAAATCTAAACCATGTTGCAAAGTTTGTTTTTTTGATACAATGGAATATGATCTTCTGTGGTCTGGAGTCTCCTTTTAAAGACGAGAGTAGATATGTAAGGACTAAATTTTTTGAGACTAAAAATAGTCCTTCTAAACTTTGAGCTACATGAACTTTAGACTTTTTGAAATGTGCCCTTGTTTGTTACTGATCTTTAGAAAATGTTTTACATATGCTACTTCTTTGAGTTTTACAACTATACTATAAGAAATGTGGGACAGAAATTAGTCCTATTTCACAGATAGAAAGATCAGGTCAGTGACAGTGGAATTGATCTATGTAGTGATAGTAGAGAGTATTTTCATTTTAAATGAAATACCCCATCTTTTGGTTTGATATCTTTTCAATGACACCAAAATCTTTGCTTTAGAAAAGGAAGATAATTTTTGAAAAAATACTCCAAGCAGGGTCACTCTACCTCTCGCCTATTGTGACCTATTGGGTGCTGAAAAGCACAAATATCTCTGGACCTCCGACCCCCCAGTCAAGCCAAACGCCTGCCTGTCTCTCCACAGAAGCCAAACTGTCAAGTTGACTCCGAAAATACAAAACATTCTCAGAAAAATGCACATGATGGTTGCCTAAGAAATAATACAAACTCATTAGTATCCTCTATGATATCGTTAGGGATTGATTATAAGCTTTGACATTGATACTTTAATTTTTTCAGGAGAAAGAGACCCACCAGAGGAATCCACCTTGATAAAGGCAGAGAGGAGAACATGAAAATCTCCAAGTTACATTGCTTAAGGGGAAGGTAATATCAGACAATTAGATGAAGGACAGCATGATATCGAAGCAGCAATTGCTGAGATAGGCTGGATGGCAACTGAAAGGAATGTATAACCAGCCTTCATCTCCTCTCCAGTATTGCCTAGGGTTTGGCCTTGATAGTAATAGGTAACTTATACGAGCAATCACCAAGCACCAAACACAGCATAAGATTGTTAGGTTTAATCTTGATCATTACTCTATGAAGTATTGCTATCTTTACTCTTACAAAGGTTCAGAAAGGTTAAGTGCTTTGCTCAATGTTACACCAGAAGCAACACTATAATTCTAAAACAGGTGTGCCTGACGCCAACACTTATTCAGCCTTCCAAACGATTACAGCCTTCGCTTATGGGTTATTGCTCCATGAGTATCCCATTTGGTCTTCATTACTCTAAGGGATGCTTATTATTGAATATGAAGAAACCAGGGCTAAAAAAAAAATAAAGGCGGGCTTAATCCAATAGATGTAGTAAATGAATGAAGAAACTCAACATGAGCCTTCTGATTCTAATGTTCCTTATCTTCGCACTGTGAGGTTCACCCAGCTGCTGANGTCTTCATTACTCTAAGGGATGCTTATTATTGAATATGAAGAAACCAGGGCTAAAAAAAAATAAAGGCGGGCTTAATCCAATAGATGTAGTAAATGAATGAAGAAACTCAGCATGAGCCTTCTGATTCTAATGTTCCTTATCTTCGCACTGTGAGGTTCACCCAGCTGCTGAACCAGAAGTAATGAGTGCCTCTTTGTTCATTGTGCTAGCGTATTAGTTCGTTTGTGTTGCTATAACAGAATTACCTGAGACTGGGTAATCTATAAAGAAGAGAGGTTTATTTGGCTTATGATTCTGGCAAAGCTGCATCTGGCATAGGCCTCAGGCTGCTTCTAGTCATGGTGGAAAGTCACAGGCAGCCAGCAGCAAGTACGAGCAGATCACATGGCGAGAGGAAGCAAGAGAGAGGAAGAAAGAGGAGAGAGAGGAGGTGCCAGGTTCTATTAAACAACCAGCTCTTGGCTGGCCCGGTGGCGCACTGCTACAGTGCACCGCTTGGGAGCGCAGAGGCACTCCCGCCAAGGGTTTGGATCCCACATACAGACCGGTCGCTCACTGGCTGAGCGAGGTGCGGGCGCAACACCGAGGG
>NW_007735354.1:40854-44290 GCF_000696425.1 Galeopterus variegatus | reverse complement strand
TTAGTCCATCGTCCCCCAGGAGGAGCATTATGTATATATCCCCCCAGGGATCCGCTCCCATTACTCAATCAGTTTCCAACACTGCCACATTGGAGATCAAATTACCACATGAGTTCCGGAGGGGACAACACATCCAAACTCCATCAGCTAGGTACTGGATATACAAAGGAGGATAAGATATGGTTTCTTTTCTTGAGCTCACTATTGTGGGGGAGCAACAGACAAATATTTAGAAAAATAATTTGATCATAATGAGATAGATGTATAATAGAAAATGATACAGAAGCTTGTAAGGGAATCTGAGAAGATCTCATTGAGAAAGATAATCCAACTAAGTCCTTATAGCAAACAACCTTTTTTTCTTCTTTTAATTTATTTCTTTCATTGTACATGTCTATGGGGTACAGCATGTCTATGGGGTCCATACATGCATATGTTGTATAATGAGCTAACCAGAATCATTAGCATATCTATCACCCGAACATTTATAATTTCTTTGTAGTTATTGCATTCAAGAACCTCTTTTCTGGCTATCTTGAAATATACAACACAATATTATTAACTCTCATTTGTAACCAGTCAATTTTCAAATTAGTGTTGAGAGATGAATAAGAGCTACCTGCCCGGATGGGGAAAAGTTGGAGCCAGAGTCTGAAGATTCTCAAATGCCACATTCAAGTTGGACTTTATCCTGGAGGTAACAGTATGCCAAAGGAAGTCTGTGTTTATTTGTTTTTATTATTGAGGTTTATAGTCCTCAAGTGAGAAAATTAGTAAGAGGCCAATTCCAATGAGGAACAAGATTTAAAAACTGAGTTTTTTTCAGAAGTAAAGATGCATAAGAAATGTCAAAATGTTTCCCCCAATGTTATTTTGGAGCAAAGCTCTATGAAGCATGGACTCCATTCACAAAGCCCATTATGTTTACGTTTCTTCTGGGGGTTATGCAGAGCATCTTCCATTTCCCCATCAGATCCCCTGCGCACTGCTTTCCCCCCTTTCCTGGGCCCCAAGAGGCTGGCCTTTGTGGGCCACTTCCAGTTGGGTTCTGCCACCAGAGCACATCAGCAGGAGACCAGGGGAAGAAAGGAGAATATGCTCAGAGACTCGATTTCTCAGATGCCTCTCAGTCTCTGAGAGTTTAAACAAAGGGCATGCTCCTCTCAAGCAATTCTCCACACATCTCTTGTTCTCTCTCTCCATTTCTTTTTCTCTAGGTTTTTGTAACTATTCCTTCCCTTTGCCACTTGGGACCTAGTGTATTTCTAGCCCCGGGGTAGTACCCAACTTCTTTTGGTTTCCCTACACCCTGATCATGCCTTTATAAAGAGTCCCTGTCTAAAATTCTCCTGAAACAACACATGCATGAGCCATCTGCTTCCTTCCAGAACCCTGATCAAAGCAGAGTCCCTCCAGTATCTTGGATGTGAAGACTTGGATATGAGAAATGAGCTCCCTTTACAGCTCCCTACCTCATGAAACAGCCCTGTGTATAATGTCCTTTCTAAAAAATTATCCAGGGGAGTTCTAGGGTTGATACAGTCATGAATATACAGATTAACAGGGAATCAAGAGCTTCCCCAAGAAAACTGCCTTGTGCCAACCTATGTCACACCAAAATGAAAGGGGAGAAGCAGCGCTCACGTAAAAATAAACACAGCAATAAGCCACAAAGTCTAATAAGCAGGGAGAATCAGACGGACCTGACTACCGTGGGACAGGAGATCAGGACCAACTGCATGGTAACATGAACTCCCTTCAGCAACCAGCCACGATTGCTGAGGAAGCCTGGAGGGGGACAGCAACTTCATTCAGGCAAACTCTTCAGAACATGGCTTGAGACAGGCTTATCACAAAGTCCCTCCCACCAGTATGTATTGGAGTTATTTCATTACATGTATACATATTATAGAGTCCTTGATATAGCCACTAGTACAGGTAGTAGCTTCACTGAAGCCTGAAAGGTTTTTTTAATTCATTATTCATTCATTTGTTTCTTCATCCATTCAAAAAACAATGCTGAAACAGATACAAAGTACAAGGCATGGAGTCTATGCATGGGAGATACAAAGAAGAAGAAGACAGTTCCTAATTACAATCAGGCTGGGCAGAATGGCAGTCAGACAGAGAAATAAATGAAGTGATGATTCTGGGACACTGCGATGACTGCAGAGATAGTAGGATGCACAGGGGTGGGGGCAGCACAGGAAAGGGACATGGCCCAGAATCTAGGCATCCTGGGAGACAGTCAGGGAAAGCTTCATGGAAGAAGTGGCAATTGAACTCAATCTTGATGTCGAATCTGATTTAAGAGGGGAAAGACTGCCCAAGCATGTGGCATGGATCATAAGCGCCTCTACATAGAAAATTCCAAAAGAGCACAGAATTTTCTTCACATCCTTCAAGGAAACTCAGGGCTGTAAGTGGTACCCAGGCACTAAATTACCCTCATTTCTCTTTCCAACACATACCTTGGTTGCTAAGTCCAGCCTCATTCTCAATTAATTTGGAGAAGATTTATTTTATTTTATTTTACTCTATGAACTTTATTTTGTGGGAAAGAAAACCACATTAGGCCTCTATATCTGGTTAAATTGTGAATTTTCTAACTTCTCTTCAATCATAGCTCCACCTCAATTTCGATCCAAAAAAGTCACATCTTTCACTGTGAAGAAGTGTTACAATCATTTTGAAACAAACCTTTCTCAAATATACTTGTTAGAAGCCATTAAAGTTTTTGAACTCTCTTGGGAAATAGAAAGGTGATTAAGATGATTTTGCATACCTTTTCAAAACAAGGAGATCTTGCAAATATAGAGAAAGGTATTTTATAATTATATACATTCAGTTTCAGCTGCCTCCAGCTATGTAACCAGCACAATGCCAGGTATGAGGTGAGGAAACAGCAACGTGTTTCAGAGGTTTTGTCCCTGAGAACTTTCAGTGATATTAACAAAGCGTCCCACTGCTGCCCAATGGAGGATTCTTTTTTCAGTTCTATGAAATGCTACTGAATCATTATATGGAAAGAAGAGACTTACATGCTCTGAATTAGAAATATCTCCAGAAAAGCACAGATCCTAGAACAGTTCATATAGTATGAACTTATTAATGGGGGGAGGGAGAAAATGTGTGCATGTATATATAAATATATTAGAAGGAGACAAGAGGAGATGCATCAAACACTGTTCATGGTAATGCACTAGGTGGGTGGGGCCACAATAGGGGAATCTCATGTTCTGTATTGAATCACTCGCAGGAGTCTCTATCTGAGTGTGTATTTAAAACACTGAGCATTAAATACATACATATATACGTATAAACAGAATGTGTCTTAATGAGATTTCTTTCTTTATGTTAGTGATGCCTGTTGTTCCATGTTCCTTAAACAGAAGAAAAATCCTTCACCAAAGACTGTGGAAAACCTTCAACCTAG
>NW_007735354.1:39492-40338 GCF_000696425.1 Galeopterus variegatus | reverse complement strand
CCATGTTCCTTAAACAGAAGAAAAATCCTTCACCAAAGACTGTGGAAAACCTTCAACCTAGAGGTTTTCTCTGAAGCTCAGAGAAACAAAATGACTTCCGACGTGCCTGCCAGCAGCCTTCCGTTTGCGATTCTACTTTTATTTATAAAATATATAAAACAGAGAACAAAATGTAGAGATAAATATGAGACTCCCAAGTATGCAAAGGCAAACGTAATTAATGTTAACAATTCATTTCACTTTCTTCAAAACTTTCTTTTGCTTTTAATTAAAAATTAAAACAAAGCTAAACTACTCTTCCTCAACTTTCTCCCAACCCCCACATCACTTACAGGTAACCATTGCCCTAACATTGGTGGTTATCGTTCTTGGGCATATTTTTGTACTTTTACTAAATAGATATGCATCCACGAATAAGATATAGTATTGATTACTGCTTTTCTATGATATAATAAATTATATAATGATGTATATATTCCTTTTTCCAGAACTGGATTTTTTGGCAGCTTTTTTACTTCATGCATTGATTTAAATTATGCAATTAAATCAGTATTACCCAAGGCCATCTTGATAGAGTCAAGTGAAGAGTTTGCACGGGTGGACTAATAAAAATGCAAGGACCATGATCAGAACCACAATTGAAATCCTCATTCCTTTATGGCAGTTGTCAGCAAACTATTTCTGCAAAGAACCAGATAGTAAAACTGTTCTACTTTGAAGCCTATATGGTCTTCATGACAACTACTCCACTCTGTTGTAGATCAAAAGCAATCATAGATAATATGTAAATAAGTGGACATGGTTGTGTTCTAATAACAATTTTATTTTTAAAAACAGGTCATAGGT